>NW_021166863.1:301960-414460 GCF_900634415.1 Cottoperca gobio | reverse complement strand
TGCTCGTCTGCAGGCGACAACTAAATAATGTTTCACAACGATCAGGGTTCAATGTTTTTATTAGGTTTGAACTAAAGTCTCATTTCGGGGACGGACAGGATTCATGACGTCTGGTCGTCCTCAACAACACGACTGTAATGATCCACCTCATAACAAAACATAAGAAAAACATTTAAGACCCTCTGTGATGATGGATATATGAATATGACGGATTACAAAAACCCCAAAGCAACAACATTTAGAAATGTTGTGAATGAGACTTCTGCAGGAGGCTGTGACGGAGAAATGATTTGTGTCGCGTGCAGCAGGTTCATGATGCGCTTGAGGAACTCTGCAGAGCTGCTTTTATTATTGCAAAGCTTTTTGATTTCATGCTCTGATTTATGGATTAACAAAAACTGACTTTGCACCGTTTTTTAATAGAAGTGATGGATGCATTGTCACATTCTCTGCAGGGCGGAGGTTAGTCTGAACTCTGAACTCTGAACTCAGTGCATCTGTTAGATCTCTGCAGATGGAAACATGATGTCAGACATACGCCGCGCTTTATTGTTAGCGACGTCCCTTCTTTATGCTCAGCCAGACGATGCGTTGACACTTTTATTGTGCAGTGCACGAACAACATTAACAACATTTTCAACCTCTTTATACTCTGGAATAAATCACGTGACTGCTCCGTGTGCACAGCAGGCGAGGACGGAGCTTTAATGTGACACGAGTTGTTTTCTCGACATAAAGAAATGAGAGTTATTAGTGAGAATGCAAAGACAGAGTTTTGTAATTAGCTTCTCAGAAAGTGAGAAAGCCCAAAGCCTGACAGCAGCGATGAAACAGAAGCGTAATAATTGTCACACAACACATGGAAACGGGCTCGTAAAACAAACAGTCTGCTGCTGTTGGTCTGAGTTGTGAATCAGTGGAGTTACAGGAGAAATCCTCCAACTGTAGATCTGTGATAACATCCGCACAGCAGTGACCAGACTGCTGCACATATTCATCGCACCCTGCGGACGACGCAATTCATTTCCTGCAGCAAAGTGAAAAACTACAGTTTACACAACAACGACAGTAACAGTCCTGGTGGAGACTTTAGAATGTGTGTGTGCTCTTTGTCCTGCAGACACACACATGAGGAGAGAGTATTGCTCCGAAGGATTAGTTGAAAATACGATGTAAATAAACTCAGTTGCTGCGATTCGAGGCTAAAAACACTCTTAACTTTGAAAGTGAATGACACATAATTAAGTGAATGATCACTTTATTTGTTCTACAGCAGGGGGGTCAAACTCATGTTAGTTCAGGGGCCACATGCAGCACCATGTGAGCTCAGGTGGGCCGGACCAGTAACATCACAGCATAACAACCTGTAAATAACAACAACTCCACATGTTCCCTTCGTTTAGTGCAAGAAAGAACATTCTGAAAATGTTCAAACTTTATCTTTTTACAAAACATTATGAACCTGAACTGTATTAAGACAATATTATCAGTTTATAATTTACACGTGTGTGTTACAACTCACAGGTCACAGTGTGTCTACAAAGACACAACACATTTAGTCTCAGGTATTTTACTTTATCATCAAAACAACTCATTTCTACACTTTGCAAAGTCGTCCCGCGGACTGGACCCTCTGGTGGGCCGGGTTTGGCCCACGGGCCGCATGTTTGACACCCCTGATCTAAATGGACATTTTATTTAATTTCTCACCAGATAATTGCTCTGTACAGTGTTGCGTGTGAGTTTCAACAGGATTAGATTAACACATCTTTTTGAGGATTCATTTATTGTTTTAAATTTAGATTATTGAAATTATTCTGTATAAAAAACTAATTTTCTAATTAACAGTCTGGAGTTATTTCTTAATGAGCATCCCGGAATTGAATCATCACAGTTGGTTGCCAGGTTGTGAACCATCTGGACAAACCTACAAACATCATCTGGCAACCGGCGCTGTCCCCAAAGACAGTTCACTGGGCGGATGGATACAAAGTTGTCAGGAAATAGTTCTTGCATGCAAATGAAACCTCAAATTCTTCTTTTTATATTTCTGTTTGTTTGTGAATTGAATAACTAAGATCCACAGTGTCTGCACGTCAGCTTTAGAGGTGTGTTCACGAGCTTCTAGACACATTTGTTATCTTAAGTATTCAGATCTTTCACTTAAGTAAAAGTACTGTCCCTTGTGTCTGTTAAACGATATAACGTAATTACTCATGCATTAATGTAACAGCAGGATGTTTACTGTTGCAGTTGTTTGAGGTGAAGCTCGTTTTTAACGAATAATCTTTTTCATAATTAATGAATCTGTTAATAATTTCCTCCATTAATCAATTGATTGTTTGGTTTGTAAAAATGGTGAAAAATGCTGCAAAAACCTGTCAAATAATTGCAGTGCAGTAAAAAGTTAAATATGTCCCTCTGAGATGTAGAGTACAAGTATAGAGCGGCATGAAAAGTAAAGTACCTCAAATGTGTACTTCAGTACAGTACTTGAGTACAGTACGTACAGACAGAGGGCTGTGTTGGGTGTGTGGGTGCAGGTAAAGAGGGGGGGGGGGGTGATACACACGCTGTTTTCTTCTTTGGTAAAACAGTTTACGGGACATGAGTCATGCATGGACGAGCTTCCACAGTTGCTAATTAGCAGCTATTTGAAAGACGAGTGGAGCTGCAGCCGAAGCACCGAGCGGTCGCATGAATCTGCCGGCGGAGGCTCACGTTGGTTAGTGTTCGCAGAAACAATGTAGCGCTGGCTCAGGTACGAAGGTCAGTAGATGTATGATCCCCAGTGCAGAGCCTAATGCTACATGAACACTGGCTTCTGAACTGTTAGTTGAGATCATTTGTCAGCCACGTGGTGTGAATGGCGACTCTGTTTCCAATGATTGACTCCAAGTAAGAGGTTTTCCGTCCTCTCGGAGTCCTGCTCAATATACGTCTGAAATGTCGCCGACTATTTGACTGGCGAGTGAAATTAGACTCCATGGGAGCATGTGGCCTCCTAGGGATTGTTTCCCGTCTCAGTAGCAGAGGCCTTTGCATATTCCTGTCAGTAAAAACAAGATGCCGTCACCTCCTCCCCCCCCCCTCTGATATTTCTCTCAGCCTGCTCTCAAAATAATCATTAGGCTCGGTCTAAGAGCCTCATTAAGAGCCGCTAAAGAGGTCATAAGTTCTGCTTGCACTCTAATCAGAAGTGAAGTTTCACGCTCCGCTGCAAAGTCAGATCACACTTTCGTCTCCTTTGAGAGAAACAATCAAACACAAAGAAATGGCTGTAATTATTCCAGATTAAACTGCCCATTACTGCCGGGATCAGATATTGTCCAGTGAGGATGTTTTCCCAGGACAACAAGGTGATTAACTGCTGCAGGTTTCCAGGAGCTGCAGAACTTATCATACTGTTACACTCATCGATCTGTTGCTGCTCTTTGAGCGGCCGGATTACGGCAAAAAAAAATCACAATTATTTTGGTCAATATTTGATTATTTAACACGATTTGCACCATTTTTTAATAGAAGTGACGGATGCATTGTCACATTCTCTGCAGGGCGGAGGTTAGTCTGGATCTCTGAGTGCATCTGTTAGATCTCTGCAGATGGAAACATGATGTCAGACATACGTACGCCACGCTTTATTGTTAGCGACGTCCCTTCTTTATGCTCAGCCAGACGATGCGTTGACACTTTTATTGTGCAGTGCACGAACAACATTAACAACATTTTCAACACAAGTTGTTTTCTTGAAATCTAAAAATGGGAGTTATTAGTGAGAATGCAAAGACAGAGTTTTGTAATTAGCTTCTCAGAAAGACATTTTGATTATTTAACATGAAAAATCATCCATTTAGAAAGAAAACTTTGCACATTTTAAAGTTAAACGCATCAGTCTGCTGCAGTTGGACTGCAAATAAAGAGGCTACATGTGGGAACTACAGGTGTAATGGATTCTATGAATCATCATCGACAGACTGCAGACATTACGTTACACATGCACGATACCGTCAGGACTTTAAAACTAATATTGCCAACACACCACGTCGGGTAACTGAGGTGTGAACTGCATCTCTTTATTACGTCGTCTGTCCAGCTGATGAGTTCAACACGCACCGAGTGACAAACGTCATCGGGACATAACTTCAGCTTTATTCATTTAGTGCGTCACTTTGGGACGGATTACAACACTGGTCCATATGTTTTAGTAAGTTCTAAACAATTGTTGAACAAAAGAAACCTTTCTTACATGTATTTAATTATCTCGAGAGAATAATCCTAATAATAAATGTTTTATTACTAAGTTCTTCCAGACATTTAAATACATTTTTAATAAAAATAACTGGTGAGCAGGTTTCTGACCTGCTGACTAGCGTTAGCATCAATGCGTTGAAGAAACAAGACATTTATAAAGTGGCGTAAACAAACACAAACACCGTCGTCTCGTAAGGATGAGTTATGTAAAAAGTCTTAAGAACAGCAAAGATTGCTAAACGCTAACATTAGCATGCTAACATGCTAAGAAGGCCTAATGTTCACCACCATTAGTTTAACGTGTTAGCATTAGCACTAAACACAAACTACTGAGGCGGTCATTAGTTTAGCGTGTTAGCATTAGCGCTAAACACAAACTACTGAGGCGGTGATTAGTTTAGCAAGTCCCAAAAAACATTAGAAACAACGGCCGGGCACTAGAAATATCCGTATCGTACAAATGTCAACCTCATGGTGGCGCTAGAGGAAATGTTCGGGGGGATTCATCGTCTGGGGTCAGAATATAATCTGTAGTTGTTGAGATATTTCCGCGAGCATTGGTACCATAAAAGAAGAATTCTGTAAATGTTTTAATGTTAATGTTTAAAATGAATTAAGTGTAAATATGTTTTTGTTTGTTTGTTACAGAGGAACCTTAAACAATGTAATATTGACATCCCCCTATAAGATTTATTTAATTCTAAATATTATATAAATATATTAAATATAAATAAATGTAAATATATTCAGTTTTTTTTAGAGGAGCTTTGTGTTGAAACTCAATTTAACAATTTGGTGTGAAAACGTGATCCTCAAACAAAACACATAATTTAATGCTTGATTCGTTTTCGAATAAATAACACAGATAATATTTGTGAGACACGAGAGTCCAGAGTGTGTCTGTGTGTTCCTCCCCGTCTCCTTCAGGTGCCACCCAGACATCCAGACCTCCAGACATCCAGAGGTTCATGCAACAACAAAATAAAATGCAATAATTGGCTTGAGAGCAAAGACTCTTTAGCCTCGGCAGCTGAAATGATTTGTGACACCGGTTGTAGCGCTGCCGCTCCATCGGGGAGCAGGTGGTGAATTATTCCCCCTTTAATGTATGCACATGTCAACTGGGGGTGTAAATAACAAACATCACAATATTGTGTTGTGGTCCAAAGAATTGAAATCACGTTTGCTGTTTCTATATGAGACGATATCAAACGTTTAACACAATCCGTTACATCTACTCACAAAAAGCAACAAAAATATGATTTGAAAATGTTTTATTACTAAGCTCTTCCAGACATATAAAAACATTTTTAATAAAAATAACTGTTCACTGTTCGATGCTGTGAGCAGGTTTCTGACTAGCTAGCGTTAGCATCAATGCGTTGAGTCTTCTGTAGCTACACGGACAGGTTTCTCGTGTTTCCTTGGTATTTTATTTTTATTAGTTTGTATGTTGACGCGTCTTTTTCTCCAAAATCCAAAATATTTCCACACTGCTGATTTGTTCTCGTCCCATTTGAATTTCAAATAATTTCAAAATAAAGGCACATCTAAATGACAATAATATGGAAGTGCCATTTTAATTTCAAAATAAAGGCGCATGTTAAAGACGATGATATGGAAGTGCCATTTGAATTTCAAGATGATGATATGTATCGATGTTTTCACTTTGCTCTATGGTTTTGGATCATGGATTGATGGATCGTTACAGCCCGAGTGTCAACCAGAAGAGAAATCTCTCCTGCAGGTTCACTCTTCATCGCTTTCATTTCATCACCCCGGTTAAAACCCGCCACCTTTCACGCTGACGTGACAACGTTTCAAAGATCTGAACCATCAAGGCTTCGTAGCATTTCAGTTAAATACTTGTTGAGTCATAACTTCAGGTCAACACTTTGTGATTCATTGACGTCCATTTCCACAAGTAACTGATTACATTGTAATTCAATGCATCACTTCATCTGCTTTTTGCCTTCCTGCCAACAATCCACTTAGTACATACCGAGCAGGGCGTTTAAAATACTCAAGGTGTCCCCGCCTACAGTGAGAACACCTTGACCTTCATTGAGGATGGGAACACCGCTTCAGACAGGGATGAAGAATGGGCAGATATAATTCCACATATTGGTTTTTTATTGGTAATTGCATTACAAACAACATCCTTACGCTATTTGTTATAGCTTATAAAAACTGAGGAAAGAAATGAAATGTAATCATGAAATCAAATTAAAAAGTTTATGTTATTTGCATTTTTATACACAATGTGGTCATTTTAAATGGGGCTGCAATATGAACAAAATATGCAATAACGTTAAATATCACGATATATATACTTACAATCTCTTAAACATTCAATCAACCCCTTCAATGTGTGTGTGTGTGTGTGTGTGGTGTGTGTGTGTGTGTGTGTGTGTGCGCTTGTTTAACACCCTTCTTGTGGGAATCAGCCACTTATTGAGGGAGAAACAATCAGCGAGAGCCTTGTTACGCGGATCCCTGCCATCAGACTTGCAAATAATCACAGCAGCTAATTGATTAAAGCCCACAGAATCACATGTCCTCTTCCTCATCACAACACAGCATCATCATCCTCACCAGCCCGTCAGTCATCACCTCGTTAATTAAGCCTCTCTGTCTTTTTGTGCACTTCACACAGTAACATCTGGAGAGCACATCCTGGTTGATGTTTCCAATATTTATTTAATTTGCATTGACACGTCTGTCCTTATGATTGTTATTAATGTGATCCTTTCCTTTGCTTTAGTTTCACCTTCTTTTGTAAAAGACATTTAACGTCACACTCCTGTAACACGTCAAAGGATCAAAATCGATGCAGCAGAATCACAAATATTGTCTTTTATTCCACATGTTTTCCTCTAATCGACTGTTTATTGTCTTCATTTGTAGAGTGCTGCAATATTGACTTTTCAATATTACTTGTTGTTGTGTTAAGAATTAAATATCTATTTCATAACTTCTCTATTAGATAAGTAAAGAGCTGGAGTCAGGATGTGTTTCATGTGTTCTCTCCAATGTTCGATGATATATCAACACCTCCAACGCTCACAAATTAAATGTATGAGCTGTTGTTGTCAAAGCTTTCCAGGTTTGTCATCCTCAGACCTTTAACCCAAACCTGAGCACCAGAAGTAGTTACAGCACGTGTCTCACGGTGACTTACTTTCATCTTTAGAAAAAAAGATAAATCATGTAAATAAAATCCTATTTCCACCCAAATTAGCGCGCACGTCTTTCAAATCTGTCAAACCAGCGTTGGCGATTGTTGGAACATTGTTAGTGTTGTTTTTGTTCGGGGGGGAAGTTGCTTTAGACTCGTTGAGCAGGCAGGAATAGTTATTATAGTTAGTTAAATAGTTAGGCTAGCTGTTTGCCCCTGCGTCCAGTCTTTATGCTAAGCTATGCTAAACCCAGTTTTGATTGGATACTAGATCTGGCTGTTTGTATTTAACTTCTCTTATCGATAAATATTACTTATTTTGTATTTTCATATGGTATTCCATTTTCTTGCACCCTCCACATCTTAACATGTCGCTCGTCTCATTGAACGTTTGCATCATCATTATCAATGACTTACGGTTTGAGTCGTCTCAGGTGTGTGTTGTTAGGTGTGCTGTTAGTGCGGCGCCTTCTTGGTGACTTTGGTCTTAAATGGACTGAGAGTTCTTTACTCCATTAGTCATTATTTAATGCCGAATTACATATTTCAAATAAGCGTATGAGCAAATCTCTGGTAAACACATTAAAGGTGCTTTTCTTGATTCTTTGTGGAGAACAAATAGTGAATTTGATGCCTGATTGGTCTGACTGGAACATTGTTTTCTCAAAAAATGAATGTTGACAGAAACTGAGCCATTGTAACCATCTTATAACTTCAGTGTGTTCAACATCTTTCACTTCCTGCTTTGCTTTGCTTGTCACTTTCATCCCCGATGAGCTCGTGTTTGTACGCGTGCCGCCAGACGTCAATGCATTGACAAACTCTCACCGGGGCGGAGAGACATTTTCAGGGATGTTCATAATAATTCTGCTTCACACCTGAGGGATGAACTCTCTGGAGCTGTAGGAGGAGAACCAGCAGTTAATCACTCATGATGTTCAATCCTGTTAAACGGCCGACCTCTACGTTTGTCTTTCAGGCCAATAAACTTCGAACCAAGACCCTGCACAACACACTCAACCCTGTCTGGAGCGAGACCTTGACCTACTACGGCATCACCGACGAGGATATGGTCCGCAAAACACTCAGGTACTCTGACGTTTATGTCCCGTGTGCCCAGAACGGAGAGGAAGAGAGAATGATGGGGAAGTGGGGAAGAACACCAGAAAATAAAAAGCAAGAAGGAAGGAATGATGAATGGCGAAATAAAAAGAAAAGGAATGAAAGAAAGGCAAATAAGTGCCAGAAAAGGAAAGATATAGGGAAGGTAATGAAAGCAATGGAAGAGATGGAAGGAAGAAGAAAATGAAAGGAGCGAAAGGGGAGGACAAGAAGGAAGGAAGGAATGAGGAAGGGAAAATGAGAGGGGAGGAAAGGGGGGAATGAAGGGATGAAGAAACGGAGGGTGAAGGGAAGGAACACAATTGAGAAGCGTAGAACAGGAAGGAAAGACGGGAAGGTAATGAGAGGAATTGAAGTAGAGGAAGGAAATCAATTAAAGGAATTAAGGGGGAAGGGAAGGATGGAAGGAGAAGGGGGAAGGGTAGGAAAGCTAGGAAAGAAGGGAAGGAGGACTGGAGGAGGAGAATGAAAGGATGAAAAGGGAAGACATGGAAGGAATGACGCAAAAGAAAACATAAGGAAGCAAAGGAAGGGTAAAGGGGAGGAAAGTAAAAGAAAGAAGTGGAAGTGAAGAACAAGAGGAAATATGCGTCTCCATGTTTTGGTAAATCTTAGCGATATCTGCTGTAGATTTGTTTTGAAAGGCTTTAAAAAATAATTCTCAGGGAGCGGTGATGTTTGACAGTTCCTCTTCTTCACGGCTCCCGAGGTAAATCACTGTCTGTATTTGACACGAGCCTGGTGTCGTTGTTTAACCCACGCATTCTTTGTCACCACAACGTACTTCTGGTTGGATGATATTGTTGAAAAATATTTATTTGTACATTGTAAAATAAGAACTGTTCGGGTTGATTATACATCTAGAGTTGTAAAACTAGTAAACAACTTGGTCAGGCAATCTATTTATTCCTTCAAAATCTGAAAGTTAAGTTAAGTAACCCTTAATGTCGATTATGAAAATAATAGTTATTACATTATATGGATAATACAACGTTATTCCTTTTATCTACGTTGAAGATGGAAGATGGACATTTTGAGTAAGTGCTAAAGTCCTAAAATACAAACCCACGCCCATTGTTAGTACAACACAGATACACAACTACACAACACAGATACTACCACGGGTCTACACAAACATGAGTTCGTTCTACACCACCCACACTACGTACACACAACACACAGGACACACAGAACACACACTGTAGTACAGTACTACAGTCCCCAACACGAACCCCAGTTAATACCCACTCATGAACCATTTCTATTCCCCATTCAGTAACCATAATGTAGTACCCTATCAGATGTACTTACATTTACACAGTTACACACACTTGCAGTACCACACATCATCTTGAACCACACCACAAGGCATACACACCCATCTATGAACCTTACTTAACTCCATCCCCCACTCCACTCCCTAGTTTATCATTTCCAGTACTCTATCAAAACAGCACATTCTTTTTTTTCCCCATTTTTTATTTAACCATTATTTAATACTCGCCCCTCTCCATCAAAAAACAGTAAAAACACACAGTCAAAACAAAGTAAACAAACAAGTAAAACAAACAAACCAAACACAACACAAAATAAACACACAGTCAACACACATACACATCAGTACACAACAGAACACCACAGTACAGTACACACACACACACAGTAACACCAGAACACACACGTACAAGCACACACAGATTACAACACAGAGTACACACACAGTACCCACAGTACACAACACAGAACACACAACAGTACACACACAGAACACCAAACAAAGTACACATACACACACAGTACATACACACACACAGAACACACACATCAGTACCACACACAGTACACCCACAGTACATCACACAGTAACACCAGTACACCACACGTACACACACAATAAACCACAACAGTAAACACACACAGTACACACAGTAAACACCAGTCAGCCACACACACACATTACACACACACACATTACACACACCCGTACACAACACACAGTACCACACACAGTACACCCAACATTACACACACAGTAACACACACAGTACACACACAGAACACCACACAGTACCACACAGTAACACACACAGTACACACACAGTACCACACAACCACTCTGCATTTTATTTAATTGAATTTCTTTGTTGAAAGAAAAATAAATATATTTGTGGAACTCAATGTTTACATCCGTTATTTTTACATTTTTGATCTTAAAGTTATCCAAAGTATTCAGATTATATTTTGTGTAAGTTCTCTTGTTGGGATGGGGGGGGATGATAAAGTGTTGTACGTCTGCTTTAAAGAAAGAAGTCAAAGTTCACAGATTGGCTTCAGCTGCAGGTTTGACTTGTTTGCACGACTAATATTGAATCT
This sequence comes from Cottoperca gobio, assembly GCF_900634415.1. NCBI lineage: Eukaryota > Metazoa > Chordata > Actinopteri > Perciformes > Bovichtidae > Cottoperca > Cottoperca gobio. Next base: position 403,536 of record NW_021166863.1, on the reverse strand, counting down.
GTGTCGTCTTACTCTCCACGGGAAGAACTGGTCGTCTCTCTTCCCGATGCCCAAACAACCTCTCACATTCTTCCCCCAGACGAAGAGCTCGCCTCGATCTGCAACACAAGCGGCAAACATCAGCACGCTGTGAGGCGCCTGCTGAGCCTCAACACAGGGCAGCTGCAGCGAGGCGTTCACTGGCACCGTCTTTGAGACATGCAGAATATAATAAAGAAATAACAACAAGCAAACTGCTGTTTCCTTCTTTTATCAAGACACTCGGGAGACTAAAGATGATGTTTGAATCAGTAAATCTTGTATTTTAAGGTGTGACACTGATTTAATGTGGAGATCTGACTGTAGTGCAGCTTTAAAGGACTTTTACTCCCCCCCCCCCTCCCTAAGCTCTCTCTGGTCCCAGAAACAGTTTTCTATTAACCAAATGATTCTCTCATTTCTTGTGCACAGAGTTGTGTTTGGATTCCACACTTGGATAAAGACACAAAGGAACATTTTATAACCTTCTGTTTGCACGGAAATGCTTTCATTTTGCTCTCCTTGAAGTAGAGCGGGGAGAACTACACGTACGACTGATATCGTCTTGGGGTGAACAAACTTACCCGTCACTGCAGCAAAGTGGTTGAGGCCACATCTGATCCTGGTGACGACGACTGAGGGGTTAAACTCTGTGCGTCCAAACAGCGTGGAGGGAATCATCTCCGGGGTCGAGGACTCCGAGAGGTTTGGACCTTTCCCAAGAATACCATAGCCCCACACAAACACCTCTCCCTCTTCTGGAAAGATTCAGGGACATAAAGACGGATACTTAAACACTTACACGGTGAAACAAAAAGACAGAGGCTGCGTCAACATAACATATCACACTTTACCTAGCTGCTCTCATTTAACAGTACAGGTCATTCAGCAGACTCTTATCCAGAGCGACTCACAGTGAACTCAGTACAGGACAGTCTCCTGGAGCAGCAGACTCTTAGCCAGAGCGACTCACAGTGAACTCAGTACAGGACCGTCTCCTGGAGCAGCAGACTCTTATCCAGAGCGACTTACAGTGAACTCAGTACAGGACCGTCTCCTGGAGCAGCAGACTCTTATCCAGAGCGATTCACAGTGAACTCAGTACAGGACAGTTTCCTGGAGCAGCAGACTCTTATCCAGAGCGACTCACAGTGAACTCAGTACAGGACCGTCTCCTGGAGCAGCAGACTCTTATCCAGAGCGACTCACAGTGAACTCAGTACAGGACCGTCTCCTGGAGCAGCAGACTCTTATCCAGAGCGACTCACAGTGAACTCAGTACAGGACCGTCTCCTGGAGCAGCAGACTCTTATCCAGAGCGACTCACAGTGAACTCAGTACAGGACCGTCTCCTGGAGTAGCAGACTCTTATCCAGAGCGACTCACAGTGAACTCAGTACAGGACAGTCTCCTGGAGCAGCAGACTCTTATCCAGAGCGCCTCACAGTGAACTCAGTACAGGACCGTCTCCTGGAGCAGCAGACTCTTATCCAGAGCGACGTACAGTGAACTCAGTACAGGACAGTCTCCTGGAGCAGCAGACTCTTATCCAGAGCGACTCACAGTGAACTCAGTACAGGACAGTCTCCTGGAGCAGCAGACTCTTATCCAGAGCGACTCACAGTGAACTCAGTACAGGACCGTCTCCTGGAGCAGCTCAGGTTAAGTGCCTTGCTCAGGGGTACACTGGTGGCAGCCTGGTGTTGAACTCCCGACCTTCTAGTGTTTTGTTTGGAAGGCGTACCACTAGACCACGAGGCCATCACCACCCAGTGGTTTTAAACTATGTTTAATTTAAACATCATCATTAAGGGATCATCAGGTCTGGATCGGTACAAGCTGCAGCTCGTATCTGCCGGTGACGGTCGATGTCCGACGAACTGGCTTCTTCTGGGAAAGTGGCTCAAACTGTGAGTGTGTGTGAGTGTGTGTGAGTGTGTGTGAGTGTGAGAGAGTGTGAGTGTGAGTGTGTGTGTGTGAGTGTGAGTGTGTGAGTGTGAGTGTGTGTGAGTGTGAGTGTGTGAGTGTGTGTGTGTGAGTGTGTGTGAGTGTGTGTGTGTGTGAGTGTGTGTGTGAGTGTGAGTGTGTGTGTGTGAGTGTGTGTGTGTGAGTGTGAGTGTGTGTGAGTGTGAGTGTGTGTGAGTGTGTGTGTGAGTGTGAGTGTGTGAGTGTGTGAGTGTGTGTGTGAGTGTGTGTGAGTGTGAGTGTGAGTGTGTGTGAGTGAGTGTGAGTGTGTGAGTGTGTGAGTGTGAGTATGTGTGTGTGAGTGTGTGTGTGAGTGTGTGTGTGTGTGAGTGTGTGTGTGAGTGTGAGTGTGTGAGTGTGTGTGTGTGTGAGTGTGTGAGTGTGAGTGTGAGTGTGAGTGTGTGTGTGAGTGTGTGAGTGTGATCAGGTCTGGTCTTCATTTCTCTTTGATGAAGTGAATATTATAACAAGTTATTTAAAGTGTCAGTATCAGTGAGAACTGACCGTTGAGGATGGCGACCTGCGTGCCTCCACATGCTGCCTGAACCACCTTCCCGCAGCCTTTCAGAGGAAGAAGACGAGGAGAGTTGAGCTGCGAGACGAGAAAAAAGACAAGAAGTCAGTGTGAAGAAGTGAAGAAGTGAAGAAGTGGAGAAGTGAAGAAGTGAAGAACTATTGACGTGTCCACCGGTGATCCTCTCGTGACACTTTGTCTCGTTGCATTAACCCACCAACACAAACAGACTCGTGTTCAAAGTGTCGCAGTCACAAACGTCTTCATATTTAGAATGCGTGTCGTCGCAGCGGTTCTTAACTTACATTATGTTAACTCACACACTGAACATTAAGCAGTCAAGATCCAGAACACTCGTTCACATGCACACGCAGTGAGAGGTGCAGAACATGTGACGCCTGAAGCCCCCTCACCTGCGTGGCCTCAGTTACCGAGGCCAGCTGCTGGTACTCGGAGTTTCCCCACCCGTACAGCCGGCCGTCTGTGGACACGGCCAGGCTGCAGTCTCCATACGTGCCGATCTGCTGCACCTCCACCCCGGCCAGATCCCCCCCCAACTCCACCGGACTGGAGCTGACGTTGTGGTGACCCAGACCTGGAAGAACGTCACATAAATATCAATACATTAAAGAATAACAGCTTTGTTTTAATCTGGCTTTCAACATTAAGATGGCCGACTGCACTGACCCGTCTGTCCATCTGCACCCCATCCACATGCAAACACTTTCCCCGTGTCGGTGAGGAAGAGGCTGTGATCCTGTCCACACGCCACCTGCAAGCAAAACCAGAAGATGAATCTTCAGAGTTAAAACACACACGATTCAAAACCACAGAACGATTTCAGATACTTCTCCTCGACTGGACAATTCATGCACTCTGCCTGACGTCAACACATTTAAGGACCTGATTAATGTGCACACTGGTGCGAGTGACGGTGCAGGAGGGGATCGAGCTGCACTCACCTGAGCGACGCTGCTGCTGAAGCCTCTCATCTTGTGAATGGTGTGACTGCCGCTGTTTCAATACGAGACACAACAGTAAAAGCTCAGAGCTCAGATCTTTTCACAAAAGCACCAGATGAGACTGAAGATGTTTCCCACGGACATGAGAACACCTCATGTTAATATAAATGTTGAATAAAACGACAAACCTGTAAACTTCATCTTCAACTATCCGTCTCCCACACTGACCGTACGCGTTGTTGCCCAAACTGAAAACTTCAGGAGGAAGAACAACAAGAGACGAGTAAAGACGTTTCACTGATTTAAAATCCTCAATGAAATTAAAATACCAATTTAACCTTTATTTATTTATGTGAAATAAACGTTTTACTCTCATATGTAAAAATCTTTGAATGATAAAAAGCACGATTACATTTTAGTTTTAGTTTTCCATTTTATTTTTTACAACATCCTTCGAGGGCCGTACTAATTCTTGAACTCATAACTTCTGCACATTTCTTTAAGAGCAGCTCGTTCATTTCACTTTTCTTTATGCTAAATGCAGAAAATAAGCTTTTGTATCCTGTATCTTTGTTTTATTATAAATCTTTATTAGTCCCACAGCGGGGACATTTATCTCGTCACAGCAGAAGAACATGAAGTAAAAAGGCAGAACACAATAATTAAATATAATAAAAGATAATATAAGTACCATGTGGTATAAATAAAGTGAGTATTGCACATGGCAGTGATAACTGCACAGCAGTGGTGGAACAGTGTGTTCTTGGTGTGGGGGTCTACCTCTCTATCTGTCCATGTGTGTATGTTCCGCTCTGCAGAGAGCTGCTCGTTGGGACAAACTCCACCGAAGAGCGTTAACTTTATCCAAACACTCGTCCTGTCAGCTCGTGCAGTTCGGCGTGTCACGTGTCACGTGCAGTAATGACGCTCGAGATTATTTCTCCTGGAAAGTGAAGACATTCCACATCCAGCTTTCTCTGTTTACACTCGCCACGCTGCGTTCACTGACGTCAATTTAAACTCGTGTAAAATTGAAGTTTGTTGACATGATGACACGTTCCGCTCGTGTTGTGTTCAGGGACCCTGACCTTGGCCAGGAAAAACAGTCAGTCGCCTGTTTAAAATATTGCCGCCTAGTTTTTTTTGCGTGCGTTTTACGAATGACCTCGAGGGCCGTATACGACCGGGTGTTCCCCACCCCTGACCTAAAGGATGAGGCTGCTGTTATAACTTACTTTCTTATTGTCCCATGAAGAGAGAAGTTCTACTCTTCTTCAGCTTCTTCCCAAACACATGCATGTTCACTAAAACCTCATTTAAAACTGTTCAGACTGAGAACACCTTTGATAAAGTTGTGTGGTTGTTACACGTTCTACAAACTACCATTTAATCAATTTAAAAAGGTGTTTGTTCGAACACCTGTAAGATAATTTACTGGCTGCACCTGAAGACACCAACGGTGAAGTAAAGAGCCTTACCTCCTTCCTGGTCGGTGAGGATCAGAGAGTGAGCGCGGCCGCACGCAACCTGGACCACTCTGGTCTTCAGAGGCTCGGCAAGAGGCAGAGCCACCGGGGACGGCTCCAACACGTAGTCATAGCTCTTATCTACAGACAGAAAAGGTGGAGGTGTCAGGCAGAGAAAGCACAAGTGTGTGTGTATCTGAGTGTTAATTATCTACTTCCTGTTTGGCGTGCGTGTTGCTGAGGACCTGAAGGAGTGCATTTAGATCAGCCGTTCTGTAGAACACTGCGAAGACCCGGTCCAAACGGCCGGTCTTCTTTTTAACAATGTATGTTGTTTGTATGTGTAGTTACATAATTCTGAGACATTATAATATTATTATTATAATATATATTCTGAAAACCGGTTCTCTGCGAGGGTACGTTGAGCAGAGTAAAGGGGGGGCATATTTCAGATTTTTCTTACGTCGGCTTTCTTGCGTGCGTTGGAAGCCCAGCTGTGAGTCCTTGTTCAGGCCCATGCCCCACAGCTTGATCACATCTTTGGTCCGTGAGGCGATGAGAGTGAAGCCGTAACCACAAGCCGCAGATGAGATCTACCACAGAAGAAGAGTTCCGTCTTAATAAGTGTGTTTTAACACGTTATGTACGGTCAATAAATAGTCTATACATCGATATAAGACTCCATATGATGCTCAATAAAGCTGCACCTGCTCTGCGGTGTCCAGTCGGTAAGGTGTCAGCTGGTATTTGCGAGGCGTCTTCCTGCCGCTGTCCGGCACCACAAAGCTGGGGATACCCAGAGCCCCGGTGAAGCTGAAGCCCCATACAAACACTTTGTGGCTGGGCTTTCTGTGCTGGCCCACATACTGAAACACTGGACCACTGCTGCTTTTATCCTGAGGTCTGGATGATCTACTGAGTGTCGCATAACCACAGACCTGAAGACCTTTGCTCATGTGCCAAGTGCACAGTCGCACACATGGAAAAGCCATCCTGAAGAAAGAGCAAAGACACGACTACATAACTGCAGGTAATAGCTTAACACAGTGTGGGCTCTTGGTTTGGTAGTAATGATATAAAAAGCCCATCTTTAATTTCATTGAGGTAATGTTATTTTCCTGGTTTAAGATAAAAAGAATATCATAATAAATTGTACTACTAATAACTTAGTACCTTCCTTATTATATATATATAGATATATACTATTGCAGTAGTTGTTCATCAGTTAAATCAATGTGAAATTACAGAAATAACAAATTAGATATCGTATTACATTGACGAATAGTAAGACCAAAAAAATATTAAACCTGCATGAATAAAGCTTTAGCAACCGTACACCTGCACATTGTATTGTGGAGAGAAAATGTAACATCTCCAAACTCCGTTCACTTATTCAGATAAATGATGTTGCTTTAGTCGTGTTGAAAACTAAATAAATGATACTGGGTAACTTTGAAGACATTTAAGGATGATCACCGTCTACTAGTCAATTCGGCTTGATTCTCGTCTATAAAGCAGCTCTATATTTTATTTAAATATCACCTTTTACCAAATTCATCACCCGCGAGCCCCTTAGTAAGTAATAACGCTGCTTTAACAAACTAACGCAGGTTGAACTCGTGAAACGACCAATATAGGTTAAAATTATCCTACAATAGGTGGTTTGCAGTATCTAATTAATGCCGAATGGAAAAGCGGCTCCTAACCATTCGTTTAATATAATAAACCATGTTTTAATCAAAATAGAAGTTCGAGAATATTTGCTGGAGCATTAAATTATTAGTAATATGAACGGAGTTTCACCTCGTGTTCTCTACGCTTTTCAACATACAGCCACTGAACTTACCTTGGCTTCCTGTTCCCGTGTTTTATAATGTGTTTCACGGGCTGAACACTAACATGTGCTGTACAGAAAGGGATGTGAACCAGCTGAAATTGTAATGATATATTTCAATGTCATTATCGCGTGTGTTTACCTATAGAAGAACCCGGAAGTTCTTCTTCTTCGTCGACGACAGATTGAACAGGCATTGCGCCACCTACTGGACTGGAGTGTGTAATACAGTTGTGTGCAGCAGTGTTGGAAGAAGTATTCAGATACAAAAGTACTATTACCACACTGTAATAATATCATAGAAATACTACAATAAAAAGTTAAATTACAACCACTATCACCAATATCAAAAACAATTATTATTATTAAAGTACATCCACTAACATATTATAATTAAGTACATTGTGAAATACTTTTTTTATACCAGCTGTTGCTCTCCTTTACAGAACAAACTTAGAAATATGATTAATTGCAGCCTAAACTACGCACCAGCTACAACAATTAATATCTATGTATTAAATAGACTGTCCAGATATTTTACTTTATCCTTTACTTAAGTAAAAGTATTAATAACAAATATTAAAAGTCCTGCATTGAAAATGGAATTTTAAGTAAAAGTATGCAAGTATAATCAGTAAAATGTACTTGAAGTAGAAAAATATCCCCTGTGACTGTTATACTATTGTATATTATATCATTAGGTTATTGATAAATACATTTTCTCTCGGCATAACAGCAAATAATTCTTAAAATGTTGAACTATTCCTTTAAGGGTTACAAGTCAAAAAGGTGGAGAACTACGGGGTTAGAGGATTGATGGACAAGATTTACGTTCACAAATACTGCAAAGAATACTGTAAATAAATGTCCCTATGTGGAGGAAACTAGCTTGAAGTAAAGTTTCTTTAAGTGTCCAATAATCTTCTCTGGAGTCAGATTAGAGCAGAAGTGGGTCAATGCTGCAGGACCGTCAGGTGAGCGACAGGTGACGAACCTGCAGTCTTCATGCAGCTCCACCTTTACAAGAAGTACGTTTACTCAAGTACTTAAGTACACTTTGAAGTACTTGTAGTGTTTGCATTTTATCCAACTTTATACTTCTACTCCATTACTTTCATCTGAGAGCTTTAGTTACTTTACAGATTCAGATTTTTACCTAATACAAATTATAATCCAACTAATAAATACATTATGATATATTATTATAGGTTTGGATATCCAAAGTAATTAAAATGATCTCCACCTTTACCAGCTGTGATGAAAACATTAATGCATCAATAATCATAATCCAGTCATTTAATATATACGATTCTGAAACGGGCCATTAGTACTTTTATTAAGTATATTTTGATGCTAATACTTTTTCTACTTTTACGTAGCAGAGTATTTTTACAATTTAGTATATCTATTTGTAATTAAGTAAAAGATCTGAGTACTTCTTCCACCTCTGTATACAGCATATGAAGCTGTCATTTAAATAAGTGAATAATAAAATAACAATAAAATAGAATAAACATAATAAAATAAGTCTAGAAAATATTCTTAATCAAAGTCCTGGCTGATGTTGACCAATGACAAAAAGGTTTTACCCCCAAAATATGTTTTAGTAAATCTATTTACAGTAAAATAAGCAAAATTAAGAGTTTATGAAGGAAGTGATGAAGTAAACTGAGTAATAAGATCCTTTTAACATCTGTAGGCGGGAGAAGAGGAGAAGTCAAATAACTAAAACTACTCTTTAAAAATACTCCATTACATGGAAACGTCCTGTATTTAAAATGTTACTTAAGTAAAAGTATTTAAGAATAATCAGGAAAATGTACTTAAAGCATTAAAAGTAAAAAAACTCATTGCAGAATTATTTTTATTAAAGAAATTAAAAGGAAAAGCAGAAAATCATTTGAGAATCTGTAACTATGAAATGTTTTAAAAACAACAAAGACTTTTCATTCTTTCCAGTTCATTTTCTGTTTCAGGTGTATTTAAATATAATGTTGGATCATTTAACCAACATCAAAACATCATATTTTACAAGTTCTTCATATGTTTTGTGTGTAAAAGTCTTAATTTCTAGAGAAACTAATAATTTAAGATGTCATATAAATGTGGAGAAATTAAAAGTACAATATTTCTATATAGATGTCGAGGAGTAGAAAGAAAATACTCAAGTAAATTCCAATTATCTCAAATGTGTACTTAAGTACAGGACTTAAATAAATGTCCTTAGTTACATTCCAGCGCTGCTAAAAATACAATAAGTGGATAAAACAAGTCTATAAGAAATTCTTAAATCAAGGTTTTACCCCCAAAATGTTTTGTTAAATATAAAACATAAAGGAAGTGATGATTTAAAAAATGGCAGCCAATGCAAACGCATCAGGAAAGCTGCTATAAGAGCAAACTTCAGTTCAGTTTGAGTGTGAATCAGCTGCAGTGTAAAGGCAGGTATATCTGCAGAGACTGTAATCCTTTAAGAGGATCAGGCCTGAGATCCAGGGGGGAGGATGTCTCACTGTCTGTAGTAGCATGCACGTGGCATTTCTGTCATCTTGTTTGAAATCAAATGAGTCTTTTTATGGAACATAAACAGTGATGGAGGCTGCGTACGAATGTTGGAGTTATTTTCTGCACGCATACTGAATATTGGGACATCTGAGGGGAGGAGGAGTTAAGGTAAGCTGCACACACACACATTTGTAAAAAACAAAAAGCACTAATGGGTTAACTTTACCTTTTAACTGGACAAATATAAAGAGGTCTGCACACCTGGTAGCCATCTTGAAAGAACTGGCAGATGTGTTGTTTCATTCAAAATCAAACTTTATTCAAAATAATCTTAAAAAAAAAAATCCGCCATGTAGTGAGTGTAGCGTGTATAACATGAGCTGTGAGTGACATGTGAACAAAGCCCTCTGCACAAAGCTTCAGAATATAGAGAGGAATGAAAGTGGAAAGTTTGGTGTATGTAAGTGCTGCTGAAGTGGAGACTTCTGCTGAAGAGTGGGAGAAAAAGCTCCTTTAGAGAAAAGCTCCTTTAGAGATATGTATTGTAACATTCATACATGTTGTACACACTACAGGTGAACAGAGTCATACATGTTGTACACACTACAGGTGAACAGAGTCATACATGTTGTACACACTACAGGTGAGCAGGATCATACATGTTGTACACACTACAGGTGAACAGAGTCATACATGTTGTACACACTACAGGTGAACAGGGTCATACATGTTGTACACACTACAGGTGAACAGAGTCATACATGTTGTACACACTACAGGTGAGCAGGATCATACATGTTGTACACACTACAGGTGAACAGAGTCATACATGTTGTACACACTACAGGTGAACAGGGTCATACATGTTGTACACACTACAGGTGAACAGAGTCATACATGTTGTACACACTACAGGTGAACAGGGTCATACATGTTGTACACACTACAGGTGAACAGAGTCATACATGTTGTACACACTACAGGTGAACAGGGTCATACATGTTGTACACACTACAGGTGAACAGGGTCATACATGTTGTACACACTACAGGTGAACAGAGTCATACATGTTGTACACACTACAGGTGAACAGAGGTCATACATGTTGTACACACTACAGGTGAACAGGGTCATACATGTTGTACACACTACAGGTGAACAGGGTCATACATGTTGTACACACTACAGGTGAACAGGGTCATACATGTTTACACACTACAGGTGAACAGGGTCATACATGTTGTACACACTACAGGTGAACAGGGTCATACATGTTGTACACACTACAGGTGAACAGGGTCATACATGTTGTACACACTACAGGTGAACAGAGTCATACATGTTGTACACACTACAGGTGAACAGAGTCATACATGTTGTACACACTACAGGTGAACAGGGTCATACATGTTGTACACACTACAGGTGAACAGAGTCATACATGTTGTACACACTACAGGTGAACAGAGTCATACATGTTGTACACACTACAGGTGAACAGGGTCATACATGTTGTACACACTACAGGTGAACAGGGTCATACATGTTGTACACACTACAGGTGAACAGGGTCATACATGTTGTACACACTACAGGTGAACAGGGTCATACATGTTGTACACACTACAGGTGAACAGGGTCATACATGTTGTACACACTACAGGTGAACAGGGTCATACATGTTGTACACACTACAGGTGAACAGGGTCATACATGTAACTAACAGATATCATGAAGCTTCCCCACTTCATGACTCACATCAACACAAGTTTATATTACAAGTGTTCATGTTTAAATATAAACATTATGGAACATATATCATGAAACTTCATTCCTCACATTAAAGCTTCGATGTGAAACTCGACGACAGAATCTGATCCTGCGTTTGTATCTGAGTTGTAGTACTTTGGTATATTGTTGTGTACTCTGATTGGTACTTTATATTTTGTCTTGTATTCTACAGCTTCATATCATCGAGTGCTGAGAAGTATATTAACTGTGTACTTGTACTGCTGTACTGAAGTATTACTGTAGTATTTATACTGTACTGAAGTATTACTGTAGTATTTGTACTTGTACTGAAGTATTACTGTAGTATTTATACTGTACTGAAGTATTACTGTAGTATTTATACTTGTACTGAAGTATTACTGTAGTATTTATACTTGTACTGAAGTATTACTGCAGTATTTGTACTTGTACTGAAGTAATACTGTAGTATTTGTACTTGTACTGAAGTATTACAGTAGCAATTATACTTGTACTGAAGTAATACTGTAGTATTTGTACTTGTACTGAAGTATTACTGTAGCAATTATACTTGTACTGAAGTAATACTGTAGTATTTATACTTGTACTGAAGTATTACTGTAGCAATTATACTTGTACTGAAGTATTACTGCAGTATTTGTACTTGTACTGAAGTAATACTGTAGTATTTGTACTTGTACTGAAGTATTACAGTAGCAATTATACTTGTACTGAAGTAATACTGTAGTATTTGTACTTGTACTGAAGTATTACTGTAGCAATTATACTTGTACTGAAGTAATACTGTAGTATTTATACTTGTACTGAAGTATTACTGTAGCAATTATACTTGTACTGAAGTATTACTGTAGTATTTGTACTTGTATTCAGGAGTTCCTCAAAGTGCTCCTTCCAGCGGCCGATAACCTTCTCAGTCGAAGTCAGCAGGGTCCCACCCTTGCTGTACACAGCTTGGATGGTTCCTCGCTTCCCCCAGAATTTATACTGTACTGAAGTATTACTGTAGTATTTGTACTTGTACTGAAGTATTACTGTAGTATTTATACATGTACTGAAGTATTACTGTAGTATTTGTACTTGTACTGAAGTATTACTGTAGTATTTGTACTTGTACTGAAGTATTACTGTAGTATTTGAACTTGTACTGAAGTATTACTGTAGTATTTGTACTTGTACTGAAGTATTACTGTAGTATGTGTACTTGTACTGAAGTATTACTGTAGTATTTGTACTTGTACTGAAGTATTACTGTAGTATTTGTACTTGTACTGAAGTATTACTGTAGTATTTGAACTTGTACTGAAGTATTACTGTAGTTATTGTACTTCTACTGAAGTATTACTGTAGTTATTGTACTTCTACTGAAGTATTACTGTAGTATGTGTACTTGTACTGAAGTATTACTGTAGTATTTGTACTTGTACTGAAGTATTACTGTAGTTATTGTACTTCTACTGAAGTATTACTGTAGTTATTGTACTTCTACTGAAGTATTACTGTAGTATGTGTACTTGTACTGAAGTATTACTGTAGTATGTGTACTTGTACTGAAGTATTACTGTAGTATTTGTACTTGTACTGAAGTATTACTGTAGTATGTGTACTTGTACTGAAGTATTACTGTAGTATTTGAACTTGTACTGAAGTATTACTGTAGTATTTGAACTTGTACTGAAGTATTACTGTAGTTATTGTACTTCTACTGAAGTATTACTGTAGTATTTGTACTTGTACTGAAGTATTACTGTAGTATTTATACTGTACTGAAGTATTACTGTAGTATTTGTACTTCTACTGAAGTATTACTGTAGTATTTGTACTTGTACTGAAGTATTACTGTAGTATTTGTACCTGTATTGAAGTATTACTGTAGTATTTGTACTTCACTACAGGACGACTCCTTTGTTTTTACAGCTGAAGTCTAAACTGACTGTAAGAAGTTTCCTGAAGCTGAAGTGAGTGTTTGTGAAACATGTTGAACACACAGTATCTGTCACACCCTGCTCTCCCCCCCCCCCCTCCTCTTCCTGTAATGTGGTGGAGCTTGTTATAACCCCCCCCCCCCCCCTGCTCATACACTTCCTGGTCCCTCCCCTGCAGATCTACAGCTGTGTGGATGGGTCTAACCAACATGGCGCTGCACACACACAGCTGACAGGCTCCACTCGCTGCACACACACATGCTTTGAGATCGCAGCTCAAACTAGTTTCACTTCTCAGGAAGTGAGACTCACACAGTATCTGTCACACCCTGCTCTCCCCCCCCCCCCCCCCCCCTCCCTCCTCTTCCTGTAATGTGGAGGACCTTTATACCCAACACTTCTCAGGAAGTGAGACTCACACAGTCGCTGGCAGTGAAGGAGAAATGGCGCAGAAAGGAGTTCAGCTGGAAACCTTGTGTTGTTCCATCTGTCTGGATCTACTGAAGGATCCGGTGACGACTCCCTGTGGACACAGCTACTGCAAGAACTGTATTCAAAGCTTCTGGGATGGAGAGGACGAGAAGAGAAGCCACAGCTGCCCTCAGTGCAGGCAGACCTTCACACCGAGGCCTGTCCTGCTGAAGAGCACCATGTTAGCAGCTGTAGTGGAGGAGCTGAAGAAGACTGGACTCCAAGCTGCTCCTGCTGATCACTGCTATGCTGGACCTGAAGATGTGGGATGTGATGTCTGCACTGGGAGAAAACTGAAAGCCTTCAAGTCCTGTGTGCAGTGTGTGGCCTCTTACTGTGAGAAACACCTCCAGCCTCATTATGAATCACCTACATTCATGAAACACAAGCTGGTGGAGCCCTCCCAGAAGCTCCAGGAGAACATGTGCTCTCGTCACGATGAGGTGATGAAGATGTTCTGCCGTACTGATCAGCAGTGTATCTGTTATCTCTGCTCTCTGGAGGAACATAAAGGCCACGACACAGTCTCAGCTGCAGCAGAAAGGACTGAGAGGCAGAGAGAGCTCGAGGGGAGTCGACTAAACATCCAGCAGAGAATCCAGGACGGAGAGAAAGATGTGAAGCTGCTTCAGCAGGAGGTGGAGGTCATCAATCGCTCTGCTGACAGAGCAGTGGAGGACAGTGAGAAGATGTTCACTCAGCTGATCCGTCTCATGCAGAAAAGAAGCTCTGATGTGAAGCAGCAGCTCAGATCGCAGCAGGAAAGTGAAGTGAGTCGAGTCAAAGAGCTTCAGGAGAAGCTGGAGCAGGAGATCACTGAGCTGAAGAGGAAAGACGCTGATCTGAAGCAGCTCGCACACACAGAGGACCACAACCAGTTTCTACACAACTACCCCTCACTGTCCCCACTCAGTGAGTCTACACTCTCCTCCAGCATCAACATCCCTCTCACATACTTTGAGGAAGTGACAGCGGCTGTGTCACAAGTCACAGATGAACTCCAGGACGTTCTGAGAGAGAAGTGGACAAACATCTCACAGACTGGGACTGAAGTGGATGTTTCACTGTCAGCAGAGCCCAAGACCAGAGCTGGATTCTTAAAGTATTCACGTGACATCACACTGGATCCAAACACAGCAAACACACAGCTGTTATTATCTGAGGGGGGCAGAAAAGTGACAGTAATGAGTCAACATCAGTCTTATTCTCATCACACAGACAGATTCACTGACTGGTGTCTTCAGGTGCTGAGTAGAGAGAGTCTGACTGGACGTAGTTACTGGGAGGTGGAGCGGAGCGGGGGGGGAGTTTATGTAGCAGTCGCATACAAGAACATCAGCAGAGCAGGGGGGGGGGTTGAATCTTTATTTGGATTCAATGATAAATCCTGGATGTTAAATTGTGACGATAACAGTTATACATTTTATCACAACAAAGTCCAAACTCCCGTCTCAGGTCCTGCGTCCTCCAGACTCGGAGTGTACCTGGATCACAGAGCAGGTGTTCTGTCCTTCTACAGCGTCTCTGACACCATGACTCTCCTGCACAGAGTCCACCACACATTCTCTCAGCCGCTCTACGCTGGAGTTACTTTATATTCTTCTTATGGAGACACTGCTGAGTTCTGTAAACTCAAGTAGACAGAAGTAAATCTCTGGTTCTCCTTCAGGGAGTCTTCTTCTCTCAGTGAGTAAACTAACTCCCCCCGGACTAAGTGACATGTTCTATGTTTCATATTATATTCCAGATGATCAGCTGTACAATGAACCTGAATAATAATCACAATATAAGTGCAGGAGGTTTGTGTGACACCAGGATGAAGTGTGAGCAGATAGTTTCCTGTGAATGTTGATCACAGATCACATTTACTTTGAACACAATGTTCTTGTGATGTTAACAGTGAAGTTGAACATGACCCTCATCCTGGGTGGGGTTTGTATTAAACATGTTAAGACTAAAAAGACTTCTTCCTTTAACATGAATGTGAACGTGTGATTTAAATTCTATATTCAATATTGTCATTTTAAAATAAAGAATAATTAAAGTGTTATTGATTTTTTATTAAACAGCAAAATAATTAAATACAATTTTTAGACGGAGCTCCATGGGGACTAGTGCTATTTTTAGAACATGCTCTGCGGGCGACTCACGTAGTCCCTGCGGGCGACCAAGTGCCCGCGGGCACCGCGTTGGCTACCCCTGACACAGAGGGATCAAGGTGCGTTCACTGACCTGCTTCAACAGTAGGAGCAGTGACTGTTGAACTGTCTGTCAGTCTGTGTGTGTGTGTCTGGCTCCACCTGCTGCTTCTTATTTTAATGACTGACAATCTGCATCCAATAACTTCTGCACTCTTTAATATTGAGCTCCACCTTCCAGATACTGCAGTACTTCTTCTGTGAAACACATCGACACACTGCAGCAAGTATTCATGTGTTCAGTGAAGACGAGCTCTAATGAACTCCTGCATGAAGGTGAACAGGCTCAAATAAACAGCTCACACATATCAGCTGACACTTCCCCACTTCATGACTCACATTAACACAATTACATGTTGTGTTAAAGGTGTTCTGACATGTGATGTTTAAATATGTAAATGAGGCATTATGTCATTAAATGTGTGTAATCTGCTACATGTCCAGATATAAAGTGAAGTCTGGATGAAGCAGGTTCAAAGTGTTTCATGTTGTTCACATGTCAAAGGTTTGTACAGATTCTGGATCTGTCTTTGTATCACTCCATAAATCACTAAATCCTGTCAACACACAGAACTCTGTGCATCTCCTGCATGTAGTGAGTGTAGCGTGTATAACATGAGCTGTGAGTGACATGTGAACAAAGCCCTCTGCACAAAGCTTCAGAATATAGAGAGGAATGAAAGTGGAAAGTTTGGTGTATGTAAGTGCTGCTGAAGTGGAGACTTCTGCTGAAGAGTGTGAGAAAAAGCTCCTTTAAAGATATGTATTGTAACATTCATACATGTTGTACACACTACAGGTGAACAGAGTCATACATGTTGTACACACTACAGGTGAACAGAGTCATACATGTTGTACACACTACAGGTGAACAGAGTCATACATGTTGTACACACTACAGGTGAACAGAGTCATACATGTTGTACACACTACAGGTGAACAGGGTCATACATGTTGTACACACTACAGGTGAACAGAGTCATACATGTTGTACACACTACAGGTGAACAGAGTCATACATGTTGTACACACTACAGGTGAACAGAGTCATACATGTTGTACACACTACAGGTGAACAGGGTCAAACATGTAACTAACAGATATCATGAAGCTTCCCCACTTCATGACTCACATCAACACAGTTTATATCACAAGTGTTTAATATGTACATGAGGCGTTATGTAATGTAGCTGTGGAGAGTTTAAATCTACACACACAGTTACACACACACACTCTCATGTGGATTTTCCACTTGTTTGTACCTGCAGTGTCTCCAACATGTACAAACCCACCTGAACTTTATGATCCACATGTGATGCTGAAACTGTCCCTTACAGCAGCCATGCCGGTGCTGGAGGTGACCTGCAGCCTGATTGGCTGGTTCTGTCTCTACCTGTTGTTCTGCTGCACCTTCACTCGGCGGGGGCCCGAGTGGAGCTGCCGGCTCGTCACTTTGTCCCACGGGGTCGTCATCGTGCTGCTGACTGCGTACGTCCTCTTCATAGACGGACCCTGGCCCTTCACACATGCAGGTAGAGTTCACATGCAGATACAAAAACTGTTTAAATGCCACCATGAGCTGAAGGTTCCTGAAGATCCACTCCTGAGATTTATTACGACATGTATACAAATGGTCTGCTTGGAACAATAACGTGTCTCATATGTTTTCATTTCCAAATCAAAATCCTTAAAAAGCCTCGAATCTTTCAACCTCTTGAAAATAATGTATCTGTATCTTCTGAAGTTTCTCTAGTCAAACTCGGCAAGAGACACAAAATCACCACAAAGAGACACAAAATGACACAAAGAGACACAAAATGACCACAAAGAGACACAAAATGACACAAAGAGACACAAAATGACCACAGAGACACAAAATGACCACAAAGAGACACAAAATGACCACAAAGAGACACAAAATGACCACAGAGACACAAAATGACTACAAAGAGACACAAAATGACCACAAAGAGACACAAAATGACACAAAGAGACACAAAATGACCACAAAGAGACACAAAATGACACAAAGAGACACAAAATGACACAAAGAGACACAAAATGACCACAGAGACACAAAATGACTACAAAGAGACACAAAATGACCACAGAGACACAAAATGACCACAAAGAGACACAAAATGACACAAAGAGACACAAAATGACCACAAAGAGACACAAAATGACACAAAGAGACACAAAATAACACAAAGAGACACAAAATGACCACAAAGAGACACAAAATGACACAAAGAGACACAAAATGACACAAAGAGACACAAAATGACCACAGAGACACAAAATGACTACAAAGAGACACAAAATGACCACAAAGAGACACAAAATGACACAAAGAGACACAAAATGACCACAAAGAGACACAAAATGACCACAAAGAGACACAAAATGACCACAGAGACACAAAATGACTACAAAGAGACACAAAATGACCACAAAGAGACACAAAATGACCACAAAGAGACACAAAATGACCACAAAGAGACACAAAATAACACAAAGAGACACAAAATGACCACAAAGAGACACAAAATGACACAAAGAGACACAAAATGACACAAAGAGACACAAAATGACCAAAAAGAGACACAAAATGACCACAAAGAGACACAAAATGACACAAAGAAACACAAAATGACACAAAGAGACACAAAATGACTACAAAGAAACACAAAATGACACAAAGAGACACAAAATGAAACAAACTTTGGGTAATTTAGTATCAAGTCTCTTTGAGGTTGGTCTCTTCAAGTGACATTTTATAGGCGAAGATGTTTTCATGTCTTCACATTCACCCTCTCATCCATCCCTCAGGTACAGAAAACACTGAGCTGCAGATTTCCTCCCTGTCCGTGTGCCTCGGCTACTTCTTCTTCGATTTGTGTTGGTGCGTGCTCTACCACACCGAGGGTCCCGTCATGCTGGCGCACCACGTCGCGAGCATCGTGGGCATCCTGCTGGCTCTGCTCATGGGGGTGTCCGGCTGCGAGACCTGCGGGGTCATCTTCGGCAGCGAGATCACCAACCCCCTGCTGCAGACCCGCTGGTTCCTCCGGCAGCTGGGCCTGTACGACAGCCTGCTGGGCGACGCCGTGGACCTGCTTTTTATCGTACTGTTCGCCACCGTGCGCGTCGGGGTCGGCACGGTCATGTTTTACTGCGAGCTCACGTCTCCCAGGACCACGCTGATAATGAAGCTCGGCGGCGTGGCCATGTACGGACTAGCCTGGGTGTTCATGGTGGACATAGCCCGGTTTGGCTACAAGAAGAGTCGAGCCAAGTATAAAAGGTGGCGAGAGAATCACAAGCTCAACCAAGTTAGCGCACAAAAACTGGAGTGACTGAAGGACTTCAGCTCAAAGTTACGATCTGTGGTGCCGTCGCTCACGTCTCAAACTGGAGGAATAAATCAAAGAACATTTAGATGCAAAAGTCTTTTTAAATAAGACTTTCAGAATCCATCAAACAATGTATACCAGTCATAATGAAGAAAAGTGTACGAGGGCGTGCGAGGCTACACAACACTTCTTATTAGCAAACAACAGAATAAGTAACATCTGTATTAATAACTTAGACGTGATGACTGGTGACGCAATGAAGAAGGACGTGCATGTACGATAACGGAGAAAGTTACGCAAAAAGTATCAAAACTCAAAATGTTCGAACGGTCCGATATACTTACACGTACCGATGCTGTGAAAAGAGTCTCTTTGGCGCCCCCTGTGGTGATCAGCTGTAACTACACGTGTTGTTTTGGATCATACCAGAAAACTGCGCTTGTGATTTTTCTCCTGAACTAGGATCGTCGATGTAACCGATTACATTATTTTCTTTTCTTTATAGAAATAAAAGTTTAAACATTTTAGTTCATGTTAACGTATAGCTATCAGCGCCCGCGTTCACCGCATAATAAAACAAAACGTATTTCACTCATCAGAGGACGAGAGTCAGGAGAGCTGTCCGACCACACGATGGCGGAGGACGTCAAATGTTTCTCTTCTGGGACACGTTCATGCTCCTGTGCATCATTGCATCAAACTGATTTCCTGTTTTCTTTTACTCCAGTCTTTAGCGTTTAATATTGTGCATTGTGTTTTACAAGAAACAACGCAGAGTTTAAATAAAGCTTTCTCCTCTGTGGCCTAAATCCACAAGCAGACTGTTTAACTTAAGAGGGAAGTATGATGTGCAGTGGGTAAACATCTCTTTATACATTTAATAAAAAGGTTTTAAAGTCTGTGTTGATGCCGCTGCCATAATGTAAACACGCCGGATCTACTTTAGGAAAATGTGTAAATCTTTCTTCCTGAACCTCATATTTTACATGTTTTGCAACAGAATCATTCGTTACAAACTGAATTCTCTGAAAGCAGTGAGATTTATATGTCAAAATAAAGCTGTTGTGGAAAAACATTTTGTATTAAAATAATAGAATCAACCGAATGTCGCAGTTTTAGTTATCGACTCATTCAATCCCACATTTCTGCCGTAAATACTCAGGAGAGCTGCGGGTTCTTTTTGGCTCGTTACCTTTTTAAAAACGTTTGTAATCTAACTCACAACCTCGTCGAGAGTTACATCTATATGACGTGTTAGCACTTTAGCAAAGTGTTGTTAAACTTCACTTTTATAGGCTCGAGGAGGTAAAACTATCCAGTATTTAACAAGAAAACATAGAAATATACAGAAATATACACACGTCTGCACTCGAGCACCAAACGTGTATTAATCCACCACTGAAAATAGTCCCCAACAAATGACAGTTTTGAGTAACTACAGTCCCCGTGTGTTCTAGAAACTCATGCTGCGTTTCAGTCAAAGTCGGAAGTCGTAATTTCCCAGTTGAAATGTCTAATTTCCGACCTCCAGCTGTTCCAGGAGCACGACGCCAAATGTAAACAAAAAACATGGCTGATGGTGTCACACAATTACACTCCAGGGACATGAATTACTTTTGTCTTTAACTGTGTTACCGTGTTACACACAAATGACCTCACTTTTATAAAATGAAGTAATTCTCTAAAACGTTGATTTCTTGACTTTTAAAAATGACTTCATTTTCGAAAAATTGTCTTTTGTCAATGAAATGTAAGACTTTTAATACTATAAGACTTTTAGTGGAAGCTGAACTCAAAGCTGTTTTAAGAGACCTTGTAAAGGAACTGATGTTTAGTGCTGATTAGTAATAAGCTTTAAGATCAATAAGATCCCATCATCACAAAACCAACAGCTTTAAATCTCCTGCTGAAAGAATCTTTGTGTTCTCAACAAACAAGTTAAGAAAAGTCAAATGGAACATTTTGAATAGAACATTTATAAAACACATTAATGCTCTTTTTAAGTGTTAAAACATTTCATGATTGCATGGTGTAGAAAAACAACACACTTTGATATACAGTCACAATTGTACATTATATTCCTTTACGTTGAAAACAGTCCATAACAATCTGTTTTTTTGTCTATATATTCTTTTCAGGTTTGTTTTTTCACGTATATTTCGTCCCAAAAATCAAAAGCAATAATGTCATCTGTGCAGTCTTGTGGCGAAAGAATCTTTGAGTCTTCAATGATCAAACATCTTCAGTGAATTGAAGATGTTTGATGAGGAACATCAGGATCAACAGGCCGGAGCTACAAGCTGAAGAAGACTTTCATGAGCAGCCGAAATGATCCTGGAGAAGAACCTCCTGAACAAAGTGTTTGATGAGCAACAAAAGTGGAAAACAAACGCAAAATAAATCCTGCAATAAAGTTCAATTCAATAAATCCCATGTGCACACACTCTGAAAGGCTTGTGTCTATAACGCGTGTATTTTAACACAATATCAGACAATAAATGTGCAGAATTGTTTTTAAAGCTGCAGTTTCTTTGTAGTTTTACCAACTCAGGGCTTTGCTCTGCGTTTCTACGTGAGGCGTTAACACTCCTGATAAAACACACAGGAAGTAAAGAAGTATTTAATCTGCATGATGCCAAATGTATATTCCTGCATTGTTTATTGATTCTTTGATTCGTCATTATGAACAGGAAGTGATCGGGATCTTTGTTTGCTATATTATGCTACATTCAAGTGCTATAGGAAATCTTAAAGCTGGGACTTAAACAGTATTTCATGTGTTTACTATTCGCTCAGACATTCAAAGCAAGAAGACAAACAGTAAACAAACAGTACTGGAACTGTGAAAGGCTTTAGCTCAGCACAGTTTGACAATTTCTCGTTGGAGATTTGTGGCTTATGACGGCATGTTATGGCCATTGTAGGTAAAAAAACATGTTTAAATTAAAACAATGACGGAGCCAGGGAAGAGAAGAGAGAAAACACATCGCTTCACTTTGCAAAGTTGGATCAACCTCATGATTTGTTCTTGTAAATTGTTTTTTACCTACAATGGCCCGAATACGCCGTCGTAGTGTCCCCACATAAGTGATGTTCACTTCATCCACCTGGACATGACATTAGACTTTACACACACAAGCCTCTTGAAGGAACATCTAACAAACCAACAGTTCTGAGAAATATACTTATTTGCTTTCTTTCCAAGAGTGAGGTGAGAAGAGAGATACGGTTAGCTTAGCTTAGCACAAAGACTGGAAGTAGGTGGAAACAGCTAGCGTGACTCTGTTCAAAGTTCATTACGCCTACAAACGCCTCTTAAACTCAATCATACTGGAACTATAGTATGGCTTTATTCTGCAGGATTTGGTTTCTGCACAAGAATAATAATACCAAACCTGGCAACCTCACTGTGACAACAAGACATTTTGCTGCGTTTGGATGTTGTTTGTCAAATAAATAAAAAGTTCCAGTCAGAAAATCCTATTTTTATTTGTGTTTATCTTTCAAATTATCTACCGTAACTGCAAAATTCAATGTTTTTATTAATATAAATATATTTTATTTTGCATTAATTATCCGACTTTATCCATCAAATATTTCCCTTATTGGAAAGTTTTAATGGCTTTTATTATTTTATAATGCTATCGCTTCTTTTCTGTTAGAATGTCTTTATTGTTTTGTTTTGTTTATAAATAAAGATTGATTGAATGAATGAAAAAACAAAGTGTAATTTTACATTTGTGTTTATAAAGGAATAAAACAAAGAAGATACGTTCACTCGTGAACTAGTCAGCTGTTCCACCTTAACTCCAGCTTTATGCTAAGCTAGGCTAAAGTCACACTTGGAAATGGTAGGAATGGATTTTACAGCCTTTCTCTGTGAATGGTGCTGAATTTAAAAACATACTCGGTGTGGTGAGAGCAGACTTGTGTTCAGCGCCGCTACAGAACCATGGAGTCCATCTTTAAGCATGTGGGACTACGTGGCGTGCTGGACTGAATATGTGCAGCAGAGGTCGTCTTTCTTATTGCAGACCTTTCAATCTTACAGCAGTGAGTCCTGAAGACAATTCCTGATCCATCGTCTCGTTTCATTTCTTAAAGTCTCTGCTGTGCATCTGTGTGACTTCACACACTCCACTTTGCCTCGTTCTCCAGTGTTTAAGATAAGTTATGCAGTTGATTATTGCTGATATATTACTGAATTGTCCTCGGGTAATTCCACAGAGTCTCTCCTCGGGAGGATTTTGAGTTTATAGTGAAACCTTTTCTTATAACGGGGATAATGTCTTCCACTGATACCTGCCTGAAGTGGGAGATCTGACATTAAGCCTCCATCGTGTTCAATAGTGGAAGAAACATCCAGAAGAATCTCTCATCAGTGAATCCCGTCTGAAATCACTCTGAAGGTAAAAACCACTGATGGATGAAACTCAGTGAAACACGGCGATGTTTTCATCCGAGTCAGCAGCGGCGTCACTGTGTGTCTGTCGCAGCTCGTTGTACTTCACCTCCACCTCCTGGAGACAAATCATCACAACATAATACATTATTATTATTCTTTACACTGCGAGTGCACCTGTATAATGCTGCTACCTGTTTCTACCAGGGTTGTTTACTTATTGTATTATATTACACGTGTCTGTCTCTTTATTTAATATGTTAGCTGCTTATTTTATTTTATTACAAATGTCTGTCTCTTTTATTTAATATGTTAGCTGCTTATTTTAATATATTACAAATGTTTGTCTCTTTATTTAATATGTTAGCTGCTTATTTTATTATATTACAAATGTTTGTCTCTTTATTTAATATGTTAGCTGCTTATTTTATTATATTACACGTGTTTGTCTCTTTATTTAATATGTTAGCTGCTTATTTTATTATATTACAAATGTTTGTCTCTTTATTTAATATGTTAGCTGCTTATTTTATTTTATTACAAATGTTTGTCTTTTTATTTAATATGTTAGCTACTTATTTTATTTTATTACACGTTTGTTTGCCTCTGTTTTATTTTATTAAATATCTTTTCACTGACCAAACTTTTATAAATATTCCCAATAAATTCTGTTTTCTCAATTTCCCAGCATTCAACTCTGGCAAACAGCAGAAACCAGTGAAACACAAAATCAAGATGAACAATGTTGTGCCTTTACGTGCAGAACTCTGCTTCTAATGTGAAGTGTCATCTGTGACTGTCCACATCACTGCGCGTGCGCACACGGAGCTGACGCTGTACCTTCAGATACTGCAGGTCGGCCTGTAGGAGGCGCATGTGGGTCATAAGCTGCCTGCTGAGGTCGGGGCCGCCGCCGCCCGCTGCCTGCGAGGAGGAGGAGAGCAGCTTCCTCATGTCGATCCCCACGTCCCCTCCGACTCCCCCGTCATCGTCCGTGCTGCTCTCCTCGGGGCCCCCACCAAAATCCAGAACCACGAAACCACCTGAGTGGAAGAAAACGTTTTTGTTCATTAGAAACAAAACCATGAAATAGTTCAACATTTTGGGAAACACACTTGTTCACTTTCTGGCTCATTTTCTCTCAATCAAAACAACAACAAAAGACGGAGTCAGGAAGTACAGCAGCGTGGCATCATGGGAGTTGTAGTCTTCACCACTATTGCCACCGTCAGTTAGGATTCCTTCATTGTGCAAAAAGCACAAGGATGTATAAAGTGTCTTAAAACTGGATAAGAGTTAGATAAGATAAGAGAATATAAGTACTTTTATAAAAGCATCGTATATCTGGATAATCTCTAAATTAAAAACAACTCAAGGTGACGCCTTCAAACTGTTCAAAACCAGAAGATATTCAGTTGAATTATATAAAACAGAAACGAGAAGAAAATTCCTCACAGACTAAATAAAATAAAAATCTTTAAAGTTAAAATAAAATAAAAAGTATTACTGTAGTATTTGTATTTGTACTGAAGTATTACTGTAGTATTTGTACTTGTACTGAAGTATTACTGTAGTATTTGTACTTGTATTTAAGTATTACTGTAGTATTTGTACTTGTACTGAAGTATTACTGTAGTATTTGTACTGTACTGAAGTATTACTGTAGTATGTGTACTTGTACTGAAGTATTACTGTAGTATTTGTACTTGTACTGAAGTATTACTGTAGTATGTGTACCTGTACTGAAGTATTACTGTAGTTATTGTACTTGTACTGAAGTATTACTGTAGTATTTGTACTGTACTGAAGTATTACTGTAGTATTTGTACTTGTACTGAAGTATTACTGTAGTATTTGTACTTGTACTGAAGTATTACTGTAGTATTTGTACTTGTACTGAAGTATTACTGTAGTATGTGTACTTGTACTGAAGTATTACTGTAGTATTTGTACTGTACTGAAGTATTACTGTAGTATTTGTACTTCACTACAGGACGACTCATTTGTTTTTACAGCTGAAGTCTAAACTGACTGTAAGAAGTTTCCTGAAGCTGAAGTGAGTGTTTGTGAAACATGTTGAACACACAGTATCTGTCACACCCTGCTCTCCCCCCCCCCCTACTCTTCCTGTAATGTGGAGGAGCTTGTTATAACCCCCCCCTCCCCCCTGCTCGTACACTGCCTGGTCCCTCCCCTGCAGATCTACAGCTGTGTGGATGGGTCTAACCAACATGGCGCTGCACACACACAGCTGACAGGCTCCACTCGCTGCACACACACATGCTTTGAGATCGCAGCTCAAACTAGTTTCACTTCTCAGGAAGTGAGACTCACACAGTCGCTGGCAGTGAAGGAGAAATGGCGCAGAAAGGAGTTCTGGACCGGGAAACCTTGTGTTGTTCCATCTGTCTGGATCTACTGAAGGATCCGGTGACGACTTCCTGTGGACACAGCTACTGCAAGAACTGTATTCAAAGCTTCTGGGATGGAGAGGACGAGAAGAGAAGCCACAGCTGCCCTCAGTGCAGGCAGACCTTCACACCGAGGCCTGTCCTGGTGAAGAGCACCATGTTAGCAGCTGTAGTGGAGGAGCTGAAGAAGACTGGACTCCAAGCTGCTCCTGCTGATCACTGCTATGCTGGACCTGAAGATGTGGGATGTGATGTCTGCACTGGGAGAAAACTGAAAGCCTTCAAGTCCTGTGTGCAGTGTGTGGCCTCTTACTGTGAGAAACACCTCCAGCCTCATTATGATGCGGCTCCATTAAAGAAACACAAGCTGGTGGAGCCCTCCCAGAAGCTCCAGGAGAACATGTGCTCTCGTCACGATGAGGTGATGAAGATGTTCTGCCGTACTGATCAGCAGTGTATCTGTTATCTCTGCTCTCTGGAGGAACATAAAGGCCACGACACAGTCTCAGCTGCAGCAGAAAGGACTGAGAGGCAGAGAGAGCTCGAGGGGAGTCGACTAAACATCCAGCAGAGAATCCAGGACGGAGAGAAAGATGTGAAGCTGCTTCAGCAGAAGGTGGAGGTCATCAATCGCTCTGCTGACAGAGCAGTGGAGGACAGTGAGAAGATGTTCACTCAGCTGATCCGTCTCATGCAGAAAAGAAGCTCTGATGTGAAGCAGCAGCTCAGATCGCAGCAGGAAAGTGAAGTGAGTCGAGTCAAAGAGCTTCAGGAGAAGCTGGAGCAGGAGATCACTGAGCTGAAGAGGAAAGACGCTGATCTGAAGCAGCTCGCACACACAGAGGACCACAACCAGTTTCTACACAACTACCCCTCACTGTCCCCACTCAGTGAGTCTACACTCTCCTCCAGCATCAACATCCCTCTCAGATACTTTGAGGAAGTGACAGCGGCTGTGTCACAAGTCACAGATGAACTCCAGGACGTTCTGAGAGAGAAGTGGACAAACATCTCACAGACTGGGACTGAAGTGGATGTTTCACTGTCAGCAGAGCCCAAGACCAGAGCTGGATTCTTAAAGTATTCACGTGACATCACACTGGATCCAAACACAGCACACACACAGCTGTTATTATCTGAGGGGGGCAGAAAAGTGACAGTAATGAGTCAACAACAGTCTTATTCTCGTCACACAGACAGATTCACTGAATATCGTCAGGTGCTGAGTAGAGAGAGTCTGACTGGACGTAGTTACTGGGAGGTGGAGCGGAGCGGGGGGGGAGTTTATGTAGCAGTCGCATACAAGAACATCAGCAGAGCAGGGGGGGGTGATGAATGTGCATTTGGATGTAATGATAAATCCTGGGCGTTATATTGTAACAATAACAGTTACACATTTTATTACAACAAAGTCCAAACTCCCGTCTCAGGTCCTGCGTCCTCCAGACTCGGAGTGTACCTGGATCACAGAGCAGGTGTTCTGTCCTTCTACAGCGTCTCTGACACCATGACTCTCCTGCACAGAGTCCACCACACATTCTCTCAGCCGCTCTACGCTGGAGTTTATTTATATTATCCTCCTGGATCCACTGCTGAGTTCTGTAAACTCAAGTAGACAGAAGTAAATCTCTGGTTCTCCTTCAGGGAGTCTTCTTCTCTCAGTGAGTAAACTAACCCCCCCCGCACTAAGTGACATGTTCTATGTTTCATATTATATTCCAGATGATCAGCTGTACAATGAACCTGAATAATAATCACAATATAAGTGCAGGAGGTTTGTGTGACACCAGGATGAAGTGTGAGCAGATAGTTTCCTGTGAATGTTGATCACAGATCACATTTACTTTGAACACAATGTTCTTGTGATGTTAACAGTGAAGTTGAACATGACCCTCATCCTGGGTGGGGTTTGTATTAAACATGTTAAGACTAAAAAGACTTCTTCCTTTAAAATGAATGTAAACGTGTGATTTAAATTCTATATTCAATATTGTCATTTTAAAATAAAGAATAATTAAAGTGTTATTGATTTTTTATTAAACAGCAAAATAATTAAATACAATTTTTAGACGGAGCTCCATGGGGACTAGTGCTATTTTTAGAACATGCTCTGCGGGCGACTCACGTAGTCCCTGCGGGCGACCAAGTGCCCGCAGGCACCGCTCTGTGTCAGGCACCGTGTTGGCTACCCCTGACACAGAGGGATCAAGGTACGTTCACTGACCTGCTTCAACAGTAGGAGCAGTGACTGTTGAACTGTCTGTCAGTCTGTGTGTGTGTCTGGCTCCACCTGCTGCTTCTTATTTTAATGACTGACAATCTGCATCCAATAACTTCTGCACTCTTTAATATTGAGCTCCACCTTCCAGATACTGCAGAACTTCTTCTGTGAAACACATCGACACACTGCAGCAAGTATTCATGTGTTCAGTGAAGACGAGCTCTAATGAACTCCTGCATGAAGGTGAACAGGCTCAAATAAACAGCTCACACATATCAGCTGACACTTCCCCACTTCATGACTCACATTAACACAATTATATGTTGTGTTAAAGGTGTTCTGACATGTGATGTTTAAATATGTAAATGAGGCATTATGTCATTAAATGTGTGTAATCTGCTACATGTCCAGATATAAAGTGAAGTCTGGATGAAGCAGGTTCAAAGTGTTTCATGTTGTTCACATGTCAAAGGTTTGTACAGATTCTGGATCTGTCTTTGTATCACTCCATAAATCACTAAATCCTGTCAACACACAGAACTCTGTGCATCTCCTGCATGTAGTGAGTGTAGCGTGTATAACATGAGCTGTGAGTGACATGTGAACAAAGCCCTCTGCACAAAGCTTCAGAATATAGAGAGGAATGAAAGTGGAAAGTTTGGTGTATGTAAGTGCTGCTGAAGTGGAGACTTCTGCTGAAGAGTGTGAGAAAAAGCTCCTTTAGAGAAAAGCTCCTTTAAAGATATGTATTGTAACATTCATACATGTTGTACACACTACAGGTGAACAGGGTCATACATGTTGTACACACTACAGGTGAACAGAGTCATACATGTTGTACACACTATAGGTGAACAGGGTCATACATGTTGTACACACTACAGGTGAACAGGGTCATACATGTTGTACACACTACAGGTGAACAGAGTCATACATGTTGTACACACTACAGGTGAACAGAGTCATACATGTTGTACACACTACAGGTGAACAGGGTCATACATGTTGTACACACTACAGGTGAACAGAGTCATACATGTTGTACACACTACAGGTGAACAGAGTCATACATGTTGTACACACTACAGGTGAACAGGGTCATACATAATGTACACACTACAGGTGAACAGGGTCATACATGTTGTACACACTACAGGTGAACAGGGTCATACATGTTGTACACACTACAGGTGAACAGGGTCATACATGTTGTACACACTACAGGTGAACAGGGTCATACATGTTGTACACACTACAGGTGAACAGAGTCATACATGTTGTACACACTACAGGTGAACAGAGTCATACATGTTGTACACACTACAGGTGAACACAGTCATACATGTTGTACACACTACAGGTGAACACAGTCATACATGTTGTACACACTACAGGTGAACAGGGTCATACATGTTGTACACACTACAGGTGAACAGGGTCATACATGTTGTACACACTACAGGTGAACAGAGTCATACATGTTGTACACACTACAGGTGAACAGAGTCATACATGTTGTACACACTACAGGTGAACAGAGTCATACATGTTGTACACACTACAGGTGAACAGGGTCATACATGTTGTACACACTACAGGTGAACAGAGTCATACATGTTGTACACACTACAGGTGAATAGGGTCATACATGTTGTACACACTACAGGTGAACAGAGTCATACATGTAACTAACAGATATCATGAAGCTTCCCCACTTCATGACTCACATCAACACAGTTTATATCACAAGTGTTTAATATGTACATGAGGCGTTATGTAATGTAGCTGTGGAGAGTTTAAATCTACACACACAGTTACACACACACACTCTCATGTGGATTTTCCACTTGTTTGTACCTGCAGTGTCTCCAACATGTACAAACCCACCTGAACTTTATGATCCACATGTGATGCTGAAACTGTCCCTTACAGCAGCCATGCCGGTGCTGGAGGTGACCTGCAGCCTGATTGGCTGGTTCTGTCTCTACCTGTTGTTCTGCTGCACCTTCACTCGGCGGGGGCCCGAGTGGAGCTGCCGGCTCGTCACTTTGTCCCACGGGGTCGTCATCGTGCTGCTGACTGCG
The DNA here is from genome assembly GCF_900634415.1 of Cottoperca gobio. Classification (NCBI taxonomy): domain Eukaryota; kingdom Metazoa; phylum Chordata; class Actinopteri; order Perciformes; family Bovichtidae; genus Cottoperca; species Cottoperca gobio. The sequence continues at coordinate 373,437 of NW_021166863.1, read as the reverse complement.
TACGTCCTCTTCACAGACGGACCCTGGCCCTTCACACATGCAGGTAGAGTTCACATGCAGATACAAAAACTGTTTAAATGCCACCATGAGCTGAAGGTTCCTGAAGATCCACTCCTGAGATTTATTACGACATGTATACAAATGGTCTGCTTGGAACAATAACGTGTCTCATATGTTTTCATTTCCAAATCAAAATCCTTAAAAAGCCTCGAATCTTTCAACCTCTTGAAAATAATGTATCTGTATCTTCTGAAGTTTCTCTAGTCAAACTCGGCAAGAGACACAAAATCACCACAAAGAGACACAAAATGACACAAAGAGACACAAAATGACCACAAAGAGACACAAAATGACCACAAAGAGACACAAAATGACACAAAGAGACACAAAATGACCACAGAGACACAAAATGACTACAAAGAGACACAAAATGACACAAAGAGACACAAAATGACCACAGAGACACACAATGACACAAAGAGACACAAAATGACACAAAGAGACACAAAATGACACAAAGAGACACAAAATAACACAAAGAGACACAAAATGACCACAAAGAGACACAAAATGACCACAAAGAGACACAAAATGACACAAAGAGACACAAAATGACCACAGAGACACAAAATGACTACAAAGAGACACAAAATGACCACAAAGAGACACAAAATGACCACAGAGACACAAAATGACTACAAAGAGACACAAAATGACACAAAGAGACACAAAATGACCACAAAGAGACACAAATGACCACAAAGAGACACAAAATGACACAAAGAGACACAAAATGACCACAGAGACACAAAATGACTACAAAGAGACACAAAATGACCACAAAGAGACACAAAATGACCACAGAGACACAAAATGACTACAAAGAGACACAAAATGACCACAAAGAGACACAAAATGACACAAAGAGACACAAAATGACCACAAAGAGACACAAAATGACACAAAGAGACACAAAATGACACAAAGAGACACAAAATAACACAAAGAGACACAAAATGACCACAAAGAGACACAAAATGACCACAAAGAGACACAAAATGACACAAAGAGACACAAAATGACCACAAAGAGACACAAAATGACACAAAGAGACACAAAATGACCACAAAGAGACACAAAATGACACAAAGAGACACAAAATAACACAAAGAGACACAAAATGACCACAAAGAGACACAAAATGAAACAAAGAAACACAAAATGACCACAAAGAGACACAACATGACACAAAGAGACACAAAATAACACAAAGAGACACAAAATGACCACAAAGAGACACAAAATGACACAAAGAGACACAAAATGACACAAAGAGACACAAAATGACACAAACTTTGGGTAATTTAGTATCAAGTCTCTTTGAGGTTGGTCTCTTCAAGTGACATTTTATAGGCGAAGATGTTTTCATGTCTTCACATTCACCCTCTCATCCATCCCTCAGGTACAGAAAACACTGAGCTGCAGATTTCCTCCCTGTCCGTGTGCCTCGGCTACTTCTTCTTCGATATGTGTTGGTGCGTGCTCTACCACACCGAGGGTCCCGTCATGCTGGCGCACCACGTCGCGAGCATCGTGGGCATCCTGCTGGCTCTGCTCATGGGGGTGTCCGGCTGCGAGACCTGCGGGGTCATCTTCGGCAGCGAGATCACCAACCCCCTGCTGCAGACCCGCTGGTTCCTCCGGCAGCTGGGCCTGTACGACAGCCTGCTGGGCGACGCCGTGGACCTGCTTTTTATCGTACTGTTCGCCACCGTGCGCGTCGGGGTCGGCACGGTCATGTTTTACTGCGAGCTCACGTCTCCCAGGACCACGCTGATAATGAAGCTCGGCGGCGTGGCCATGTACGGACTAGCCTGGGTGTTCATGGTGGACATAGCCCGGTTTGGCTACAAGAAGAGTCGAGCCAAGTATAAAAGGTGGCGAGAGAATCACAAGCTCAACCAAGTTAGCGCACAAAAACTGGAGTGACTGAAGGACTTCAGCTCAAAGTTACGATCTGTGGTGCCGTCGCTCACGTCTCAAACTGGAGGAATAAATCAAAGAACATTTAGTTGCAAAAGTCTTTTTAAATAAGACTTTCAGAATCCATCAAACAATGTATACCAGTCATAATGAAGAAAAGTGTACGAGGGCGTGCGAGGCTACACAACACTTCTTATTAGCAAACAACAGAATAAGTAACATCTGTATTAATAACTTAGACGTGATGACAGGTGACGCAATGAAGAAGGACGTGCATGTACGATAACGGAGAAAGTTACGCAAAAAGTATCAAAACTCAAAATGTTCGAACGGTCCGATATACTTACACGTACCGATGCTGTGAAAAGAGTCTCTTTGGCGCCCCCTGTGGTGATCAGCTGTAACTACACGTGTTGTTTTTGGATCTCACATACCAGAAAACTGCGCTTGTGATTTTTCTCCTGAACTAGGATCGTCGATGTAACCGATTACATTATTTTCTTTTCTTTATAGAAATAAAAGTTTAAACATTTTAGTTCATGTTAACGTATAGCTATCAGCGCCCGCGTTCACCGCATAATAAAACAAAACGTATTTCACTCATCAGAGGACGAGAGTCAGGAGAGCTGTCCGACCACACGATGGCGGAGGACGTCAAATGTTTCTCTTCTGGGACACGTTCATGCTCCTGTGCATCATTGCATCAAACTGATTTCCTGTTTTCTTTTACTCCAGTCTTTAGCGTTTAATATTGTGCATTGTGTTTTACAAGAAACAACGCAGAGTTTAAATAAAGCTTTCTCCTCTGTGGCCTAAATCCACAAGCAGACTGTTTAACTTAAGAGGGAAGTATGATGTGCAGTGGGTAAACATCTCTTTATACATTTAATAAAAAGGTTTTAAAGTCTGTGTTGATGCCGCTGCCATAATGTAAACACGCCGGATCTACTTTAGGAAAATGTGTAAATCTTTCTTCCTGAACCTCATATTTTACATGTTTTGCAACAGAATCATTCGTTACAAACTGAATTCTCTGAAAGCAGTGAGATTTATATGTCAAAATAAAGCTGTTGTGGAAAAACATTTTGTATTAAAATAATAGAATCAACCGAATGTCGCAGTTTTAGTTATCGACTCATTCAATCCCACATTTCTGCCGTAAATACTCAGGAGAGCTGCGGGTTCTTTTTGGCTCGTTACCTTTTTAAAACGTTTGTAATCTAACTCACAACCTCGTCGAGAGTTACATCTATATGACGTGTTAGCACTTTAGCAAAGTGTTGTTAAACTTCACTTTTATAGGCTCGAGGAGGTAAAACTATCCAGTATTTAACAAGAAAACATAGAAATATACAGAAATATACACACGTCTGCACTCGAGCACCAAACGTGTATTAATCCACCACTGAAAATAGTCCCCAACAAATGACAGTTTTGAGTAACTACAGTCCCCGTGTGTTCTAGAAACTCATGCTGCGTTTCAGTCAAAGTCGGAAGTCGTAATTTCCCAGTTGAAATGTCTAATTTCCGACCTCCAGCTGTTCCAGGAGCACGACGCCAAATGTAAACAAAAAACATGGCTGATGGTGTCACACAATTACACTCCAGGGACATGAATTACTTTTGTCTTTAACTGTGTTACCGTGTTACACACAAATGACCTCACTTTTATAAAATGAAGTAATTCTCTAAAACGTTGATTTCTTGACTTTTAAAAATGACTTCATTTTCGAAAAATTGTCTTTTGTCAATGAAATGTAAGACTTTTAATACTATAAGACTTTTAGTGGAAGCTGAACTCAAAGCTGTTTTAAGAGACCTTGTAAAGGAACTGATGTTTAGTGCTGATTAGTAATAAGCTTTAAGATCAATAAGATCCCATCATCACAAAACCAACAGCTTTAAATCTCCTGCTGAAAGAATCTTTGTGTTCTCAACAAACAAGTTAAGAAAAGTCAAATGGAACATTTTGAATAGAACATTTATAAAACACATTAATGCTCTTTTTAAGTGTTAAAACATTTCATGATTGCATGGTGTAGAAAAACAACACACTTTGATATACAGTCACAATTGTACATTATATTCCTTTACGTTGAAAACAGTCCATAACAATCTGTTTTTTTGTCTATATATTCTTTTCAGGTTTGTTTTTTCACGTATATTTCGTCCCAAAAATCAAAAGCAATAATGTCATCTGTGCAGTCTTGTGGCGAAAGAATCTTTGAGTCTTCAATGATCAAACATCTTCAGTGAATTGAAGATGTTTGATGAGGAACATCAGGATCAACAGGCCGGAGCTACAAGCTGAAGAAGACTTTCATGAGCAGCCGAAATGATCCTGGAGAAGAACCTCCTGAACAAAGTGTTTGATGAGCAACAAAAGTGGAAAACAAACGCAAAATAAATCCTGCAATAAAGTTCAATTCAATAAATCCCATGTGCACACACTCTGAAAGGCTTGTGTCTATAACGCGTGTATTTTAACACAATATCAGACAATAAATGTGCAGAATTGTTTTTAAAGCTGCAGTTTCTTTGTAGTTTTACCAACTCAGGGCTTTGCTCTGCGTTTCTACGTGAGGCGTTAACACTCCTGATAAAACACACAGGAAGTAAAGAAGTATTTAATCTGCATGATGCCAAATGTATATTCCTGCATTGTTTATTGATTCTTTGATTCGTCATTATGAACAGGAAGTGATCGGGATCTTTGTTTGCTATATTATGCTACATTCAAGTGCTATAGGAAATCTTAAAGCTGGGACTTAAACAGTATTTCATGTGTTTACTATTCGCTCAGACATTCAAAGCAAGAAGACAAACAGTAAACAAACAGTACTGGAACTGTGAAAGGCTTTAGCTCAGCACAGTTTGACAATTTCTCGTTGGAGATTTGTGGCTTATGACGGCATGTTATGGCCATTGTAGGTAAAAAAACATGTTTAAATTAAAACAATGACGGAGCCAGGGAAGAGAAGAGAGAAAACACATCGCTTCACTTTGCAAAGTTGGATCAACCTCATGATTTGTTCTTGTAAATTGTTTTTTACCTACAATGGCCCGAATACGCCGTCGTAGTGTCCCCACATAAGTGATGTTCACTTCATCCACCTGGACATGACATTAGACTTTACACACACAAGCCTCTTGAAGGAACATCTAACAAACCAACAGTTCTGAGAAATATACTTATTTGCTTTCTTTCCAAGAGTGAGGTGAGAAGAGAGATACGGTTAGCTTAGCTTAGCACAAAGACTGGAAGTAGGTGGAAACAGCTAGCGTGACTCTGTTCAAAGTTCATTACGCCTACAAACGCCTCTTAAACTCAATCATACTGGAACTATAGTATGGCTTTATTCTGCAGGATTTGGTTTCTGCACAAGAATAATAATACCAAACCTGGCAACCTCACTGTGACAACAAGACATTTTGCTGCGTTTGGATGTTGTTTGTCAAATAAATAAAAAGTTCCAGTCAGAAAATCCTATTTTTATTTGTGTTTATCTTTCAAATTATCTACCGTAACTGCAAAATTCAATGTTTTTATTAATATAAATATATTTTATTTTGCATTAATTATCCGACTTTATCCATCAAATATTTCCCTTATTGGAAAGTTTTAATGGCTTTTATTATTTTATAATGCTATCGCTTCTTTTCTGTTAGAATGTCTTTATTGTTTTGTTTTGTTTATAAATAAAGATTGATTGAATGAATGAAAAACAAAGTGTAATTTTACATTTGTGTTTATAAAGGAATAAAACAAAGAAGATACGTTCACTCGTGAACTAGTCAGCTGTTCCACCTTAACTCCAGCTTTATGCTAAGCTAGGCTAAAGTCACACTTGGAAATGGTAGGAATGGATTTTACAGCCTTTCTCTGTGAATGGTGCTGAATTTAAAAACATACTCGGTGTGGTGAGAGCAGACTTGTGTTCAGCGCCGCTACAGAACCATGGAGTCCATCTTTAAGCATGTGGGACTACGTGGCGTGCTGGACTGAATATGTGCAGCAGAGGTCGTCTTTCTTATTGCAGACCTTTCAATCTTACAGCAGTGAGTCCTGAAGACAATTCCTGATCCATCGTCTCGTTTCATTTCTTAAAGTCTCTGCTGTGCATCTGTGTGACTTCACACACTCCACTTTGCCTCGTTCTCCAGTGTTTAAGATAAGTTATGCAGTTGATTATTGCTGATATATTACTGAATTGTCCTCGGGTAATTCCACAGAGTCTCTCCTCGGGAGGATTTTGAGTTTATAGTGAAACCTTTTCTTATAACGGGGATAATGTCTTCCACTGATACCTGCCTGAAGTGGGAGATCTGACATTAAGCCTCCATCGTGTTCAATAGTGGAAGAAACATCCAGAAGAATCTCTCATCAGTGAATCCCGTCTGAAATCACTCTGAAGGTAAAAACCACTGATGGATGAAACTCAGTGAAACACGGCGATGTTTTCATCCGAGTCAGCAGCGGCGTCACTGTGTGTCTGTCGCAGCTCGTTGTACTTCACCTCCACCTCCTGGAGACAAATCATCACAACATAATACATTATTATTATTCTTTACACTGCGAGTGCACCTGTATAATGCTGCTACCTGTTTCTACCAGGGTTGTTTACTTATTGTATTATATTACACGTGTTTGTCTCTTTATTTAATATGTTAGCTGCTTATTTTATTTTATTACAAATGTTTGTCTCTTTTATTTAATATGTTAGCTGCTTATTTTATTTTATTACAAATGTCTGTCTCTTTTATTTAATATGTTAGCTGCTTATTTTAATATATTACAAATGTTTGTCTCTTTATTTAATATGTTAGCTGCTTATTTTATTATATTACAAATGTTTGTCTCTTTATTTAATATGTTAGCTGCTTATTTTATTATATTACACGTGTTTGTCTCTTTATTTAATATGTTAGCTGCTTATTTTATTATATTACAAATGTTTGTCTCTTTATTTAATATGTTAGCTGCTTATTTTATTTTATTACAAATGTTTGTCTTTTTATTTAATATGTTAGCTACTTATTTTATTTTATTACACGTTTGTTTGCCTCTGTTTTATTTTATTAAATATCTTTTCACTGACCAAACTTTTATAAATATTCCCAATAAATTCTGTTTTCTCAATTTCCCAGCATTCAACTCTGGCAAACAGCAGAAACCAGTGAAACACAAAATCAAGATGAACAATGTTGTGCCTTTACGTGCAGAACTCTGCTTCTAATGTGAAGTGTCATCTGTGACTGTCCACATCACTGCGCGTGCGCACACGGAGCTGACGCTGTACCTTCAGATACTGCAGGTCGGCCTGTAGGAGGCGCATGTGGGTCATAAGCTGCCTGCTGAGGTCGGGGCCGCCGCCGCCCGCTGCCTGCGAGGAGGAGGAGAGCAGCTTCCTCATGTCGATCCCCACGTCCCCTCCGACTCCCCCGTCATCGTCCGTGCTGCTCTCCTCGGGGCCCCCACCAAAATCCAGAACCACGAAACCACCTGAGTGGAAGAAAACGTTTTTGTTCATTAGAAACAAAACCATGAAATAGTTCAACATTTTGGGAAACACACTTGTTCACTTTCTGGCTCATTTTCTCTCAATCAAAACAACAACAAAAGACGGAGTCAGGAAGTACAGCAGCGTGGCATCATGGGAGTTGTAGTCTTCACCACTATTGCCACCGTCAGTTAGGATTCCTTCATTGTGCAAAAAGCACAAGGATGTATAAAGTGTCTTAAAACTGGATAAGAGTTAGATAAGATAAGAGAATATAAGTACTTTTATAAAAGCATCGTATATCTGGATAAAATCTAAATTAAAAACAACTCAAGGTGACGCCTTCAAACTGTTCAAAACCAGAAGATATTCAGTTGAATTATATAAAACAGAAACGAGAAGAAAATTCCTCACAGACTAAATAAAATAAAAATCTTTAAAGTTAAAATAAAATAAAAAGTATTACTGTAGTATTTGTATTTGTACTGAAGTATTACTGTAGTATTTGTACTTGTACTGAAGTATTACTGTAGTATTTGTACTTGTACTGAAGTATTACTGTAGTATTTGTACTTGTACTGAAGTATTACTGTAGTATTTGTACTTGTATTTAAGTATTACTGTAGTATTTGTACTTGTATTTAAGTATTACTGTAGTATTTGTACTTGTACTGAAGTATTACTGTAGTATTTGTATTTGTACTGAAGTATTACTGTAGTATTTGTACTTGTACTGAAGTATTACTGTAGTATTTGTACTTGTATTTAAGTATTACTGTAGTATTTGTACTTGTACTGAAGTATTACTGTAGTATTTGTACTGTACTGAAGTATTACTGTAGTATGTGTACTTGTACTGAAGTATTACTGTAGTATTTGTACTTGTACTGAAGTATTACTGTAGTATGTGTACCTGTACTGAAGTATTACTGTAGTTATTGTACTTGTACTGCAGTATTACTGTAGTATTTGTACTTGTACTGAAGTATTACTGTAGTATTTGTACTTGTACTGAAGTATTACTGTAGTATTTGTACTTGTACTGAAGTATTACTGTAGTATGTGTACCTGTACTGAAGTATTACTGTAGTTATTGTACTTGTACTGCAGTATTACTGTAGTATTTGTACTTGTACTGAAGTATTACTGTAGTATGTGTACCTGTACTGAAGTATTACTGTAGTTATTGTACTTGTACTGCAGTATTACTGTAGTAGTTGTACTTGTACTGAAGTATTACTGTAGTATTTGTACTTCACTACAGGACGACTCATTTGTTTTTACAGCTGAAGTCTAAACTGACTGTAAGAAGTTTCCTGAAGCTGAAGTGAGTGTTTGTGAAACATGTTGAACACACAGTATCTGTCACACCCTGCTCTCCCCCCCCCTCCTCTTCCTGTAATGTGGTGGAGCTTGTTATAACCCCCCCCCCCCCCCCCCCCCCTGCTCATACACTTCCTTGTCCCTCCCCTGCAGATCTACAGCTGTGTGGATGGGTCTAACCAACATGGCGCTGCACACACACAGCTGACAGGCTCCACTCGCTGCACACACACATGCTTTGAGATCGCAGCTCAAACTAGTTTCACTTCTCAGGAAGTGAGACTCACACAGTCGCTGGCAGTGAAGGAGAAATGGCGCAGAAAGGAGTTCTGGACCGCGAAACCTTGTGTTGTTCCATCTGTCTGGATCTACTGAAGGATCCGGTGACGACTCCCTGTGGACACAGCTACTGCAAGAACTGTATTCAAAGCTTCTGGGATGGAGAGGACGAGAAGAGAAGCCACAGCTGCCCTCAGTGCAGGCAGACCTTCACACCGAGGCCTGTCCTGGTGAAGAGCACCATGTTAGCAGCTGTAGTGGAGGAGCTGAAGAAGACTGGACTCCAAGCTGCTCCTGCTGATCACTGCTATGCTGGACCTGAAGATGTGGGATGTGATGTCTGCACTGGGAGAAAACTGAAAGCCTTCAAGTCCTGTGTGCAGTGTGTGGCCTCTTACTGTGAGAAACACCTCCAGCCTCATTATGATGCGGCTCCATTAAAGAAACACAAGCTGGTGGAGCCCTCCCAGAAGCTCCAGGAGAACATGTGCTCTCGTCACGATGAGGTGATGAAGATGTTCTGCCGTACTGATCAGCAGTGTATCTGTTATCTCTGCTCTGTGGACGAACATAAAGGCCACGACACAGTCTCAGCTGCAGCAGAAAGGACTGAGAGGCAGAGAGAGCTCGAGGGGAGTCGACTAAACATCCAGCAGAGAATCCAGGACGGAGAGAAAGATGTGAAGCTGCTTCAGCAGAAGGTGGAGGTCATCAATCGCTCTGCTGACAGAGCAGTGGAGGACAGTGAGAAGATGTTCACTCAGCTGATCCGTCTCATGCAGAAAAGAAGCTCTGATGTGAAGCAGCAGCTCAGATCGCAGCAGGAAAGTGAAGTGAGTCGAGTCAAAGAGCTTCAGGAGAAGCTGGAGCAGGAGATCACTGAGCTGAAGAGGAAAGACGCTGATCTGAAGCAGCTCGCACACACAGAGGACCACAACCAGTTTCTACACAACTACCCCTCACTGTCCCCACTCAGTGAGTCTACACTCTCCTCCAGCATCAACATCCCTCTCAGATACTTTGAGGAAGTGACAGCGGCTGTGTCACAAGTCACAGATGAACTCCAGGACGTTCTGAGAGAGAAGTGGACAAACATCTCACAGACTGGGACTGAAGTGGATGTTTCACTGTCAGCAGAGCCCAAGACCAGAGCTGGATTCTTAAAGTATTCACGTGACATCACACTGGATCCAAACACAGCACACACATATCTGTTATTATCTGAGGGGGGCAGAAAAGTGACATTCATGAGTCAACAACAGTCTTATTCTCATCACACAGACAGATTCACTGGATGGTGTCTTCAGGTGCTGAGTAGAGAGAGTCTGACTGGACGTAGTTACTGGGAGGTGGAGCGGAGCGGGGGGGGAGTTTATGTAGCAGTCGCATACAAGAACATCAGCAGAGCAGGGGGGGGTGATGAATGTGCATTTGGATGTAATGATAAATCCTGGGCGTTATATTGTAACAATAACAGTTACACATTTTATTACAACAAAGTCCAAACTCCCGTCTCAGGTCGTCCGTCCTCCAGACTCGGAGTGTACCTGGATCACAGAGCAGGTGTTCTGTCCTTCTACAGCGTCTCTGACACCATGACTCTCCTGCACAGAGTCCACCACACATTCTCTCAGCCGCTCTACGCTGGAGTTACTTTATGTTCTTCTCATGGAGACACTGCTGAGTTCTGTAAACTCAAGTAGACAGAAGTAAATCTCTGGTTCTCCTTCAGGGAGTCTTCTTCTCTCAGTGAGTAAACTAACCCCCCCGCACTAAGTGACATGTTCTATGTTTCATATTATATTCCAGATGATCAGCTGTACAATGAACCTGAATAATAATCACAATATAAGTGCAGGAGGTTTGTGTGACACCAGGATGAAGTGTGAGCAGATAGTTTCCTGTGAATGTTGATCACAGATCACATTTACTTTGAACACAATGTTCTTGTGATGTTAACAGTGAAGTTGAACATGACCCTCATCCTGGGTGGGGTTTGTATTAAACATGTTAAGACTAAAAAGACTTCTTCCTTTAAAATGAATGTAAACGTGTGATTTAAATTCTATATTCAATATTGTCATTTTAAAATAAAGAATAATTAAAGTGTTATTGATTTTTTATTAAACAGCAAAATAATTAAATACAATTTTTAGACGGAGCTCCATGGGGACTAGTGCTATTTTTAGAACATGCTCTGCGGGCGACTCACGTAGTGCCTGCGGGCGACCAAGTGCCCGCAGGCACCGCTCTGTGTCAGGCACCGTGTTGGCTACCCCTGACACAGAGGGATCAAGGTGCGTTCACTGACCTGCTTCAACAGTAGGAGCAGTGACTGTTGAACTGTCTGTCAGTCTGTGTGTGTGTCTGGCTCCACCTGCTGCTTCTTATTTTAATGACTGACAATCTGCATCCAATAACTTCTGCACTCTTTAATATTGAGCTCCACCTTCCAGATACTGCAGAACTTCTTCTGTGAAACACATCGACACACTGCAGCAAGTATTCATGTGTTCAGTGAAGACGAGCTCTAATGAACTCCTGCATGAAGGTGAACAGGCTCAAATAAACAGCTCACACATATCAGCTGACACTTCCCCACTTCATGACTCACATTAACACAATTATATGTTGTGTTAAGGTGTTCTGACATGTGATGTTTAAATATGTAAATGAGGCATTATGTCATTAAATGTGTGTAATCTGCTACATGTCCAGATATAAAGTGAAGTCTGGATGAAGCAGGTTCAAAGTGTTTCATGTTGTTCACATGTCAAAGGTTTGTACAGATTCTGGATCTGTCTTTGTATCACTCCATAAATCACTAAATCCTGTCAACACACAGAACTCTGTGCATCTCCTGCATGTAGTGAGTGTAGCGTGTATAACATGAGCTGTGAGTGACATGTGAACAAAGCCCTCTGCACAAAGCTTCAGAATATAGAGAGGAATGAAAGTGGAAAGTTTGGTGTATGTAAGTGCTGCTGAAGTGGAGACTTCTGCTGAAGAGTGAGAGAAAAAGCTCCTTTAGAGAAAAGCTCCTTTAAAGATATGTATTGTAACATTCATACATGTTGTACACACTACAGGTGAACAGGGTCATACATGTTGTACACACTACAGGTGAACAGGGTCATACATGTTGTACACACTACAGGTGAACAGAGTCATACATGTTGTACACACTACAGGTGAACAGAGTCATACATGTTGTACACACTACAGGTGAACAGGGTCATACATGTTGTACACACTACAGGTGAACAGGGTCATACATAATGTACACACTACAGGTGAACAGGGTCATACATGTTGTACACACTACAGGTGAACAGGGTCATACATGTTGTACACACTACAGGTGAACAGAGTCATACATGTTGTACACACTACAGGTGAACAGAGTCATACATGTTGTACACACTACAGGTGAACAGGGTCATACATGTTGTACACACTACAGGTGAACAGAGTCATACATGTTGTACACACTACAGGTGAATAGGGTCATACATGTTGTACACACTACAGGTGAACAGAGTCATACATGTTGTACACACTGCAGGTGAACAGAGTCATACATGTAACTAACAGATATCATGAAGCTTCCCCACTTCATGACTCACATCAACACAGTTTATATTACAAGTGTTTAATATGTACATGAGGCGTTATGTAATGTAGCTGTGGAGAGTTTAAATCTACACACACAGTTACACACACACACTCTCATGTGGATTTTCCACTTGTTTGTACCTGCAGTGTCTCCAACATGTACAAACCCACCTGAACTTTATGATCCACATGTGATGCTGAAACTGTCCCTTACAGCAGCCATGCCGGTGCTGGAGGTGACCTGCAGCCTGATTGGCTGGTTCTGTCTCTACCTGTTGTTCTGCTGCACCTTCACTCGGCGGGGGGCCCGAGTGGAGCTGCCGGCTCGTCACTTTGTCCCACGGGGTCGTCATCGTGCTGCTGACTGCGTACGTCCTCTTCATAGACGGACCCTGGCCCTTCACACATGCAGGTAGAGTTCACATGCAGATACAAAAACTGTTTAAATGCCACCATGAGCTGAAGGTTCCTGAAGATCCACTCCTGAGATTTATTACGACATGTATACAAATGGTCTGCTTGGAACAATAACGTGTCTCATATGTTTTCATTTCCAAATCAAAATCCTTAAAAAGCCTCGAATCTTTCAACCTCTTGAAAATAATGTATCTGTATCTTCTGAAGTTTCTCGAGTCAAACTCGGCAAGAGACACAAAATCACCACAAAGAGACACAAAATGACACAAAGAGACACAAAATGACCACAAAGAGACACAAAATGACCACAAAGAGACACAAAATGACACAAAGAGACACAAAATGACCACAGAGACACAAAATGACTACAAAGAGACACAAAATGACACAAAGAGACACAAAATGACACAAAGAGACACAAAATAACACAAAGAGACACAAAATGACCACAAAGAGACACAAAATGACCACAAAGAGACACAAAATGACACAAAGAGACACAAAATGACCACAGAGACACAAAATGACTACAAAGAGACACAAAATGACCACAAAGAGACACAAAATGACCACAGAGACACAAAATGACTACAAAGAGACACAAAATGACACAAAGAGACACAAAATGACCACAAAGAGACACAAAATGACACAAAGAGACACAAAATGACCACAAAGAGACACAAAATGACACAAAGAGACACAAAATGACACAAAGAGACACAAAATAACACAAAGAGACACAAAATGACCACAAAGAGACACAAATGACCACAAAGAGACACAAAATGACACAAAGAGACACAAAATGACCACAAAGAGACACAAAATGACACAAAGAGACACAAAATGACACAAAGAGACACAAAATAACACAAAGAGACACAAAATGACCACAAAGAGACACAAAATGAACAAAGAAACACAAAATGACCACAAAGAGACACAACATGACACAAAGAGACACAAAATAACACAAAGAGACACAAAATGACCACAAAGAGACACAAAATGACACAAAGAGACACAAAATGACACAAAGAGACACAAAATGACACAAACTTTGGGTAATTTAGTATCAAGTCTCTTTGAGGTTGGTCTCTTCAAGTGACATTTTATAGGCGAAGATGTTTTCATGTCTTCACATTCACCCTCTCATCCATCCCTCAGGTACAGAAAACACTGAGCTGCAGATTTCCTCCCTGTCCGTGTGCCTCGGCTACTTCTTCTTCGATATGTGTTGGTGCGTGCTCTACCACACCGAGGGTCCCGTCATGCTGGCGCACCACGTCGCGAGCATCGTGGGCATCCTGCTGGCTCTGCTCATGGGGGTGTCCGGCTGCGAGACCTGCGGGGTCATCTTCGGCAGCGAGATCACCAACCCCCTGCTGCAGACCCGCTGGTTCCTCCGGCAGCTGGGCCTGTACGACAGCCTGCTGGGCGACGCCGTGGACCTGCTTTTTATCGTACTGTTCGCCACCGTGCGCGTCGGGGTCGGCACGATCATGTTTTACTGCGAGCTCACGTCTCCCAGGACCACGCTGATAATGAAGCTCGGCGGCGTGGCCATGTACGGACTAGCCTGGGTGTTCATGGTGGACATAGCCCGGTTTGGCTACAAGAAGAGTCGAGCCAAGTATAAAAGGTGGCGAGAGAATCACAAGCTCAACCAAGTTAGCGCACAAAAACTGGAGTGACTGAAGGACTTCAGCTCAAAGTTACGATCTGTGGTGCCGTCGCTCACGTCTCAAACTGGAGGAATAAATCAAAGAACATTTAGTTGCAAAAGTCTTTTTAAATAAGACTTTCAGAATCCATCAAACAATGTATACCAGTCATAATGAAGAAAAGTGTACGAGGGCGTGCGAGGCTACACAACACTTCTTATTAGCAAACAACAGAATAAGTAACATCTGTATTAATAACTTAGACGTGATGACTGGTGACGCAATGAAGAAGGACGTGCATGTACGATAACGGAGAAAGTTACGCAAAAAGTATCAAAACTCAAAATGTTTGAACAGTCCGATATACTTACACGTACCGATGCTGTGAAAAGAGTCTCTTTGGCGCCCCCTGTGGTGATCAGCTGTAACTACACGTGTTGTTTTTGGATCTCACATACCAGAAAACTGCGCTTGTGATTTTTCTCCTGAACTAGGATCGTCGATGTAACCGATTACATTATTTTCTTTTCTTTATAGAAATAAAAGTTTAAAACATTTTAGTTCATGTTAACGTATAGCTATCAGCGCCCGCGTTCACCGCATAATAAAACAAAACGTATTTCACTCATCAGAGGACGAGAGTCAGGAGAGCTGTCCGACCACACGATGGCGGAGGACGTCAAATGTTTCTCTTCTGGGACACGTTCATGCTCCTGTGCATCATTGCATCAAACTGATTTCCTGTTTTCTTTTACTCCAGTCTTTAGCGTTTAATATTGTGCATTGTGTTTTTACAAGAAACAACGCAGAGTTTAAATAAAGCTTTCTCCTCTGTGGCCTAAATCCACAAGCAGACTGTTTAACTTAAGAGGGAAGTATGATGTGCAGTGGGTAAACATCTCTTTATACATTTAATAAAAAGGTTTTAAAGTCTGTGTTGATGCCGCTGCCATAATGTAAACACGCCGGATCTACTTTAGGAAAATGTGTAAATCTTTCTTCCTGAACCTCATATTTTACATGTTTTGCAACAGAATCATTCGTTACAAACTGAATTCTCTGAAAGCAGTGAGATTTATATGTCAAAATAAAGCTGTTGTGGAAAAACATTTTGTATTAAAATAATAGAATCAACCGAATGTCGCAGTTTTAGTTATCGACTCATTCAATCCCACATTTCTGCCGTAAATACTCAGGAGAGCTGCGGGTTCTTTTTGGCTCGTTACCTTTTTAAAAACGTTTGTAATCTAACTCACAACCTCGTCGAGAGTTACATCTATATGACGTGTTAGCACTTTAGCAAAGTGTTGTTAAACTTCACTTTTATAGGCTCGAGGAGGTAAAACTATCCAGTATTTAACAAGAAAACATAGAAATATACAGAAATATACACACGTCTGCACTCGAGCACCAAACGTGTATTAATCCACCACTGAAAATAGTCCCCAACAAATGACAGTTTTGAGTAACTACAGTCCCCGTGTGTTCTAGAAACTCATGCTGCGTTTCAGTCAAAGTCGGAAGTCGTAATTTCCCAGTTGAAATGTCTAATTTCCGACCTCCAGCTGTTCCAGGAGCACGACGCCAAATGTAAACAAAAAACATGGCTGATGGTGTCACACAATTACACTCCAGGGACATGAATTACTTTTGTCTTTAACTGTGTTACCGTGTTACACACAAATGACCTCACTTTTATAAAATGAAGTAATTCTCTAAAACGTTGATTTCTTGACTTTTAAAAATGACTTCATTTTCGAAAAATTGTCTTTTGTCAATGAAATGTAAGACTTTTAATACTATAAGACTTTTAGTGGAAGCTGAACTCAAAGCTGTTTTAAGAGACCTTGTAAAGGAACTGATGTTTAGTGCTGATTAGTAATAAGCTTTAAGATCAATAAGATCCCATCATCACAAAACCAACAGCTTTAAATCTCCTGCTGAAAGAATCTTTGTGTTCTCAACAAACAAGTTAAGAAAAGTCAAATGGAACATTTTGAATAGAACATTTATAAAACACATTAATGCTCTTTTTAAGTGTTAAAACATTTCATGATTGCATGGTGTAGAAAAACAACACACTTTGATATACAGTCACAATTGTACATTATATTCCTTTACGTTGAAAACAGTCCATAACAATCTGTTTTTTTGTCTATATATTCTTTTCAGGTTTGTTTTTTCACGTATATTTCGTCCCAAAAATCAAAAGCAATAATGTCATCTGTGCAGTCTTGTGGCGAAAGAATCTTTGAGTCTTCAATGATCAAACATCTTCAGTGAATTGAAGATGTTTGATGAGGAACATCAGGATCAACAGGCCGGAGCTACAAGCTGAAGAAGACTTTCATGAGCAGCCGAAATGATCCTGGAGAAGAACCTCCTGAACAAAGTGTTTGATGAGCAACAAAGTGGAAAACAAACGCAAAATAAATCCTGCAATAAAGTTCAATTCAATAAATCCCATGTGCACACACTCTGAAAGGCTTGTGTCTATAACGCGTGTATTTTAACACAATATCAGACAATAAATGTGCAGAATTGTTTTTAAAGCTGCAGTTTCTTTGTAGTTTTACCAACTCAGGGCTTTGCTCTGCGTTTCTACGTGAGGCGTTAACACTCCTGATAAAACACACAGGAAGTAAAGAAGTATTTAATCTGCATGATGCCAAATGTATATTCCTGCATTGTTTATTGATTCTTTGATTCGTCATTATGAACAGGAAGTGATCGGGATCTTTGTTTGCTATATTATGCTACATTCAAGTGCTATAGGAAATCTTAAAGCTGGGACTTAAACAGTATTTCATGTGTTTACTATTCGCTCAGACATTCAAAGCAAGAAGACAAACAGTAAACAAACAGTACTGGAACTGTGAAAGGCTTTAGCTCAGCACAGTTTGACAATTTCTCGTTGGAGATTTGTGGCTTATGACGGCATGTTATGGCCATTGTAGGTAAAAAAATATGTTTAAATTAAAACAATGACGGAGCCAGGGAAGAGAAGAGAGAAAACACATCGCTTCACTTTGCAAAGTTGGATCAACCTCATGATTTGTTCTTGTAAATAGTTTTTTACCTACAATGGCCCGAATACGCCGTCGTAGTGTCCCCACATAAGTGATGTTCACTTCATCCACCTGGACATGACATTAGACTTTACACACACAAGCCTCTTGAAGGAACATCTAACAACCAACAGTTCTGAGAAATATACTTATTTGCTTTCTTTCCAAGAGTGAGGTGAGAAGAGAGATACGGTTAGCTTAGCTTAGCACAAAGACTGGAAGTAGGTGGAAACAGCTAGCGTGACTCTGTTCAAAGTTCATTACGCCTACAAACGCCTCTTAAACTCAATCATACTGGAACTATAGTATGGCTTTATTCTGCAGGATTTGGTTTCTGCACAAGAATAATAATACCAAACCTGGCAACCTCACTGTGACAACAAGACATTTTGCTGCGTTTGGATGTTGTTTGTCAAATAAATAAAAAGTTCCAGTCAGAAAATCCTATTTTTATTTGTGTTTATCTTTCAAATTATCTACCGTAACTGCAAAATTCAATGTTTTTATTAATATAAATATATTTTATTTTGCATTAATTATCCGACTTTATCCATCAAATATTTCCCTTATTGGAAAGTTTTAATGGCTTTTATTATTTTATAATGCTATCGCTTCTTTTCTGTTAGAATGTCTTTATTGTTTTGTTTTGTTTATAAATAAAGATTGATTGAATGAATGAAAAAACAAAGTGTAATTTTACATTTGTGTTTATAAAGGAATAAAACAAAGAAGATACGTTCACTCGTGAACTAGTCAGCTGTTCCACCTTAACTCCAGCTTTATGCTAAGCTAGGCTAAAGTCACACTTGGAAATGGTAGGAATGGATTTTACAGCCTTTCTCTGTGAATGGTGCTGAATTTAAAAACATACTCGGTGTGGTGAGAGCAGACTTGTGTTCAGCGCCGCTACAGAACCATGGAGTCCATCTTTAAGCATGTGGGACTACGTGGCGTGCTGGACTGAATATGTGCAGCAGAGGTCGTCTTTCTTATTGCAGACCTTTCAATCTTACAGCAGTGAGTCCTGAAGACAATTCCTGATCCATCGTCTCGTTTCATTTCTTAAAGTCTCTGCTGTGCATCTGTGTGACTTCACACACTCCACTTTGCCTCGTTCTCCAGTGTTTAAGATAAGTTATGCAGTTGATTATTGCTGATATATTACTGAATTGTCCTCGGGTAATTCCACAGAGTCTCTCCTCGGGAGGATTTTGAGTTTATAGTGAAACCTTTTCTTATAACGGGGATAATGTCTTCCACTGATACCTGCCTGAAGTGGGAGATCTGACATTAAGCCTCCATCGTGTTCAATAGTGGAAGAACATCCAGAAGAATCTCTCATCAGTGAATCCCGTCTGAAATCACTCTGAAGGTAAAAACCACTGATGGATGAAACTCAGTGAAACACGGCGATGTTTTCATCCGAGTCAGCAGCGGCGTCACTGTGTGTCTGTCGCAGCTCGTTGTACTTCACCTCCACCTCCTGGAGACAAATCATCACAACATAATACATTATTATTATTCTTTACACTGCGAGTGCACCTGTATAATGCTGCTACCTGTTTCTACCAGGGTTGTTTACTTATTTTAATATATTACACGTGTTTGTCTCTTTATTTAATATGTAAGCTGCTTATTTTATTATATTACAAATGTTTGTCTCTTTTATTTAATATGTTAGCTGCTTATTTTATTATATTACAAATGTTTGTCTCTTTATTTAATATGTTAGCTGCTTATTTTATTTTATTACAAATGTTTGTCTCTTTATTTAATATGTTAGCTGCTTATTTTATTTTATTACAAATGTTTGTCTTTTTATTTAATATGTTAGCTACTTATTTTATTTTATTACACGTTTGTTTGCCTCTGTTTTATTTTATTAAATATCTTTTCACTGACCAAACTTTTATAAATATTCCCAATAAATTCTGTTTTCTCAATTTCCCAGCATTCAACTCTGGCAAACAGCAGAAACCAGTGAAACACAAAATCAAGATGAACAATGTTGTGCCTTTACGTGCAGAACTCTGCTTCTAATGTGAAGTGTCATCTGTGACTGTCCACATCACTGCGCGTGCGCACACGGAGCTGACGCTGTACCTTCAGATACTGCAGGTCGGCCTGTAGGAGGCGCATGTGGGTCATAAGCTGCCTGCTGAGGTCGGGGCCGCCGCCGCCCGCTGCCTGCGAGGAGGAGGAGAGCAGCTTCCTCATGTCGATCCCCACGTCCCCTCCGACTCCCCCGTCATCGTCCGTGCTGCTCTCCTCGGGGCCCCCACCAAAATCCAGAACCACGAAACCACCTGAGTGGAAGAAAACGTTTTTGTTCATTAGAAACAAAACCATGAAATAGTTCAACATTTTGGGAAACACACTTGTTCACTTTCTGGCTCATTTTCTCTCAATCAAAACAACAACAAAAGACGGAGTCAGGAAGTACAGCAGCGTGGCATCATGGGAGTTGTAGTCTTCACCACTATTGCCACCGTCAGTTAGGATTCCTTCATTGTGCAAAAAGCACAAGGATGTAAAAAGTGTCTTAAAACTGGATAAGAGTTAGATAAGATAAGAGAATATAAGTACTTTTATAAAAGCATCGTATATCTGGATAAAATCTAAATTAAAAACAACTCAAGGTGACGCCTTCAAACTGTTCAAAACCAGAAGATATTCAGTTGAATTATATAAAACAGAAACGAGAAGAAAATTCCTCACAGACTAAATAAAATAAAAATCTTTAAAGTTAAAATAAAATAAAAAGTATTACTGTAGTATTTGTATTTGTACTGAAGTATTACTGTAGTATTTGTACTTGTACTGAAGTATTACTGTAGTATTTGTACTTGTATTTAAGTATTACTGTAGTATTTGTACTTGTACTGAAGTATTACTGTAGTATTTGTACTTGTACTGAAGTATTACTGTAGTATTTGTACTGTACTGAAGTATTACTGTAGTATTTGTACTTGTACTGAAGTATTACTGTAGTATTTGTACTTGTATTGAAGTATTACTGTAGTATTTGTACTTGTACTGAAGTATTACTGTAGTATTTGTACTTGTACTGAAGTATTACTGTAGTATTTGTACTTGTACTGAAGTATTACTGTAGTATGTGTACTTGTACTGAAGTATTACTGTAGTATTTGTACTTGTACTGAAGTATTACTGTAGTATTTGTACTTGTACTGAAGTATTACTGTAGTATTTGTACTTGTACTGAAGTATTACTGTAGTATTTGTACTTGTACTGAAGTATTACTGTAGTATTTGTACCTGTACTGAAGTATTACTGTAGTATTTGTACTGAAGTATTACTGTAGTATTTGTACTTCACTACAGGACGACTCATTTGTTTTTACAGCTGAAGTCTAAACTGACTGTAAGAAGTTTCCTGAAGCTGAAGTGAGTGTTTGTGAAACATGTTGAACACACAGTATCTGTCACACCCTGCTCCCCCCCCCCCCCCTGCTCATACACTTCCTTGTCCCTCCCCTTCGCAGCTCAAACTAGTTTCACTTCTCAGGAAGTGAGACTCACACAGTCGCTGGCAGTGAAGGAGAAATGGCGCAGAAAGGAGTTCAGCTGGACCGCGAAACCTTCTCTTGTTCCATCTGTCTGGATCTACTGAAGGATCCGGTGACGACTCCCTGTGGACACAGCTACTGCAAGAACTGTATTCAAAGCTTCTGGGATGGAGAGGACGAGAAGAGAAGCCACAGCTGCCCTCAGTGCAGGCAGACCTTCACACCGAGGCCTGTCCTGGTGAAGAGCACCATGTTAGCAGCTGTAGTGGAGGAGCTGAAGAAGACTGGACTCCAAGCTGCTCCTGCTGATCACTGCTATGCTGGACCTGAAGATGTGGGATGTGATGTCTGCACTGGGAGAAAACTGAAAGCCTTCAAGTCCTGTGTGCAGTGTGTGGCCTCTTACTGTGAGAAACACCTCCAGCCTCATTATGATGCGGCTCCATTAAAGAAACACAAGCTGGTGGAGCCCTCCCAGAAGCTCCAGGAGAACATGTGCTCTCGTCACGATGAGGTGATGAAGATGTTCTGCCGTACTGATCAGCAGTGTATCTGTTATCTCTGCTCTGTGGAGGAACATAAAGGCCACGACACAGTCTCAGCTGCAGCAGAAAGGACTGAGAGGCAGAGAGAGCTCGAGGGGAGTCGACTAAACATCCAGCAGAGAATCCAGGACGGAGAGAAAGATGTGAAGCTGCTTCAGCAGAAGGTGGAGGTCATCAATCGCTCTGCTGACAGAGCAGTGGAGGACAGTGAGAAGATGTTCACTCAGCTGATCCGTCTCATGCAGAAAAGAAGCTCTGATGTGAAGCAGCAGCTCAGATCGCAGCAGGAAAGTGAAGTGAGTCGAGTCAAAGAGCTTCAGGAGAAGCTGGAGCAGGAGATCACTGAGCTGAAGAGGAAAGACGCTGATCTGAAGCAGCTCGCACACACAGAGGACCACAACCAGTTTCTACACAACTACCCCTCACTGTCCCCACTCAGTGAGTCTACACTCTCCTCCAGCATCAACATCCCTCTCAGATACTTTGAGGAAGTGACAGCGGCTGTGTCACAAGTCACAGATGAACTCCAGGACGTTCTGAGAGAGAAGTGGACAAACATCTCACAGACTGGGACTGAAGTGGATGTTTCACTGTCAGCAGAGCCCAAGACCAGAGCTGGATTCTTAAAGTATTCACGTGACATCACACTGGATCCAAACACAGCACACACACAGCTGTTATTATCTGAGGGGGGCAGAAAAGTGACATTCATGAGTCAACAACAGTCTTATTCTCATCACACAGACAGATTCACTGTATGGTGTCAGGTGCTGAGTAGAGAGAGTCTGACTGGACGTAGTTACTGGGAGGTGGAGCGGAGCGGGGGGGGAGTTTATGTAGCAGTCGCATACAAGAACATCAGCAGAGCAGGGGGGGGGGATGAATCTTTATTTGGATTCAATGATAAATCCTGGGCGTTAGATTGTGACAATAACAGATATATATTTTGTTACAACAAAGTCCACACTCCCGTCTCAGGTCCTGCGTCCTCCAGACTCGGAGTGTACCTGGATCACAGAGCAGGTGTTCTGTCCTTCTACAGCGTCTCTGACACCATGACTCTCCTGCACAGAGTCCACCACACATTCTCTCAGCCGCTCTACGCTGGAGTTAGTTTATATTATCCTTATGGAGACACTGCTGAGTTCTGTAAACTCAAGTAGACAGAAGTAAATCTCTGGTTCTCCTTCAGGGAGTCTTCTTCTCTCAGTGAGTAAACTAACCCCCCCGCACTAAGTGACATGTTCTATGTTTCATATTATATTCCAGATGATCAGCTGTACAATGAACCTGAATAATAATCACAATATAAGTGCAGGAGGTTTGTGTGACACCAGGATGAAGTGTGAGCAGATAGTTTCCTGTGAATGTTGATCACAGATCACATTTACTTTGAACACGATGTTCTTGTAATGTTAACAGTGAAGTTGAACATGACCCTCATCCTGGGTGGGGTTTGTATTAAACATGTTAAGACTAAAAATACTTCTTCCTCTAAAATGAATGTGAACGTGTGATTTAAATTCTATATTCAATATTGTCATTTTAAAATAAAGAATAATTAAAGTGTTATTGATTTTTTATTAAACAGCAAAATAATTAAATACAATTTTTAGACGGAGCTCCATGGGGACTAGTGCTATTTTTAGAACATGCTCTGCGGGCGACCAAGTGCCCGCGGGCACCGCGTTGGCTACCCCTGACACAGAGGGATCAAGGTGCGTTCACTGACCTGCTTCTACAGTAGGAGCAGTGACTGTTGAACTGTCTGTCAGTCTGTGTGTGTGTGTCTGGCTCCACCTGCTGCTTCTTATTTTAATGACTGACAATCTGCATCCAATAACTTCTGCACTCTTTAATATTGAGCTCCACCTTCCAGATACTGCAGTACTTCTTCTGTGAAACACATCGACACACTGCAGCAAGTATTCATGTGCTCTAATGAACTCCTGCATGAAGGTGAACAGGCTCAAATAAACAGCTCACACATATCAGCTGACACTTCCCCACTTCATGACTCACATCAACACAATTACATGTTGTGTTAAAGGTGTTCTGACATGTGATGTTTAAATATGTAAATGAGGCATTATGTCATTAAATGTGTGTAATCTGCTACATGTCCAGATATAAAGTGAAGTCTGGATGAAGCAGGTTCAAAGTGTTTCATGTTGTTCACATGTCAAAGGTTTGTACAGATTCTGGATCTGTCTTTGTATCACTCCATAAATCACTAAATCCTGTCAACACACAGAACTTAGTGCATCTCCTGCATGTAGTGAGTGTAGCGTGTATAACATGAGCTGTGAGTGACATGTGAACAAAGCCCTCTGCACAAAGCTTCAGAATATAGAGAGGAATGAAAGTGGAAAGTTTGGTGTATGTAAGTGCTGCTGAAGTGGAGACTTCTGCTGAAGAGTGTGAGAAAAAGCTCCTTTAAAGATATGTATTGTAACATTCATACATGTTGTACACACTACAGGTGAACAGAGTCATACATGTTGTACACACTACAGGTGAACAGAGTCATACATGTTGTACACACTACAGGTGAACAGAGTCATACATGTTGTACACACTACAGGTGAACAGGGTCATACATGTTGTACACACTACAGGTGAACAGAGTCATACATGTTGTACACACTACAGGTGAACAGGGTCATACATGTTGTACACACTACAGGTGAACAGAGTCATACATGTTGTACACACTACAGGTGAACAGGGTCATACATGTTGTACACACTACAGGTGAACAGGGTCATACATGTTGTACACACTACAGGTGAACAGAGTCATACATGTTGTACACACTACAGGTGAACAGAGTCATACATGTTGTACACACTACAGGTGAACAGGGTCATACATGTTGTACACACTACAGGTGAACAGAGTCATACATGTTGTACACACTACAGGTGAACAGAGTCATACATGTTGTACACACTACAGGTGAACAGGGTCATACATGTTGTACACACTACAGGTGAACAGGGTCAAACATGTAACTAACAGATATCATGAAGCTTCCCCACTTCATGACTCACATCAACACAGTTTATATTACAAGTGTTTAATATGTACATGAGGCGTTATGTAATGTAGCTGTGGAGAGTTTAAATCTACACACACAGTTACACACACACACTCTCATGTGGATTTTCCACTTGTTTGTACCTGCAGTGTCTCCAACATGTACAAACCCACCTGAACTTTATGATCCACATGTGATGCTGAAACTGTCCCTTACAGCAGCCATGCCGGTGCTGGAGGTGACCTGCAGCCTGATTGGCTGGTTCTGTCTCTACCTGTTGTTCTGCTGCACCTTCACTCGGCGGGGGCCCGAGTGGAGCTGCCGGCTCGTCACTTTGTCCCACGGGGTCATCATCGTGCTGCTGACTGCGTACGTCCTCTTCACAGACGGACCCTGGCCCTTCACACATGCAGGTAGAGTTCACATGCAGATACAAAAACTGTTTAAATGCCACCATGAGCTGAAGGTTCCTGAAGATCCACTCCTGAGATTTATTACGACATGTATACAAATGGTCTGCTTGGAACAATAACGTGTCTCATATGTTTTCATTTCCAAATCAAAATCCTTAAAAAGCCTCGAATCTTTCAACCTCTTGAAAATAATGTATCTGTATCTTCTGAAGTTTCTCTAGTCAAACTCGGCAAGAGACACAAAATGACTACAAAGAGACACAAAATGACACAAAGAGACACAAAATGACCACAAAGAGACACAAAATGACCACAAAGAGACACAAAATGACACAAAGAGACACAAAATGACCACAAAGAGACACAAAATGACACAAAGAGACACAAAATGACCACAAAGAGACACAAAATGACCACAAAGAGACACAAAATGACCACAAAGAGACACAAAATGACACAAAGAGACACAAAATGACCACAAAGAGACACAAAATGACCACAAAGAGACACAAAATGATACAAAGAGACACAAAATGACACAAAGAGACAAAAAATGACCACAAAGAGACACAAAATGACACAAAGAGACACAAAATGACACAAAGAGACACAAAATGAAACAAACTTTTGGGTAATTTAGTATCAAGTCTCTTTGAGGTTGGTCTCTTCAAGTGACATTTTATAGGCGAAGATGTTTTCATGTCTTCACATTCACCCTCTCATCCATCCCTCAGGTACAGAAAACACTGAGCTGCAGATTTCCTCCCTGTCCGTGTGCCTCGGCTACTTCTTCTTCGATTTGTGTTGGTGCGTGCTCTACCACACCGAGGGTCCCGTCATGCTGGCGCACCACGTCGCGAGCATCGTGGGCATCCTGCTGGCTCTGCTCATGGGGGTGTCCGGCTGCGAGACCTGCGGGGTCATCTTCGGCAGCGAGATCACCAACCCCCTGCTGCAGACCCGCTGGTTCCTCCGGCAGCTGGGCCTGTACGACAGCCTGCTGGGCGACGCCGTGGACCTGCTTTTTATCGTACTGTTCGCCACCGTGCGCGTCGGGGTCGGCACGGTCATGTTTTACTGCGAGCTCACGTCTCCCAGGACCACGCTGATAATGAAGCTCGGCGGCGTGGCCATGTACGGACTAGCCTGGGTGTTCATGGTGGACATAGCCCGGTTTGGCTACAAGAAGAGTCGAGCCAAGTATAAAAGGTGGCGAGAGAATCACAAGCTCAACCAAGTTAGCGCACAAAAACTGGAGTGACTGAAGGACTTCAGCTCAAAGTTACGATCTGTGGTGCCGTCGCTCACGTCTCAAACTGGAGGAATAAATCAAAGAACATTTAGATGCAAAAGTCTTTTTAAATAAGACTTTCAGAATCCATCAAACAATGTATACCAGTCATAATGAAGAAAAGTGTACGAGGGCGTGCGAGGCTACACAACACTTCTTATTAGCAAACAACAGAATAAGTAACATCTGTATTAATAACTTAGACGTGATGACTGGTGACGCAATGAAGAAGGACGTGCATGTACGATAACGGAGAAAGTTACGCAAAAAGTATCAAAACTCAAAATGTTTGAACGGTCCGATATACTTACACGTACCGATGCTGTGAAAAGAGTCTCTTTGGCGCCCCCTGTGGTGATCAGCTGTAACTACACGTGTTGTTTTGGATCATACCAGAAAACTGCGCTTGTGATTTTTCTCCTGAACTAGGATCGTCGATGTAACCGATTACATTATTTTCTTTTCTTTATAGAAATAAAAGTTTAAACATTTTAGTTCATGTTAACGTATAGCTATCAGCGCCCGCGTTCACCGCATAATAAAACAAAACGTATTTCACTCATCAGAGGACGAGAGTCAGGAGAGCTGTCCGACCACACGATGGCGGAGGACGTCAAATGTTTCTCTTCTGGGACACGTTCATGCTCCTGTGCATCATTGCATCAAACTGATTTCCTGTTTTCTTTTACTCCAGTCTTTAGCGTTTAATATTGTGCATTGTGTTTTACAAGAAACAACGCAGAGTTTAAATAAAGCTTTCTCCTCTGTGGCCTAAATCCACAAGCAGACTGTTTAACTTAAGAGGGAAGTATGATGTGCAGTGGGTAAACATCTCTTTATACATTTAATAAAAAGGTTTTAAAGTCTGTGTTGATGCCGCTGCCATAATGTAAACACGCCGGATCTACTTTAGGAAAATGTGTAAATCTTTCTTCCTGAACCTCATATTTTACATGTTTTGCAACAGAATCATTCGTTACAAACTGAATTCTCTGAAAGCAGTGAGATTTATATGTCAAAATAAAGCTGTTGTGGAAAAACATTTTGTATTAAAATAATAGAATCAACCGAATGTCGCAGTTTTAGTTATCGACTCATTCAATCCCACATTTCTGCCGTAAATACTCAGGAGAGCTGCGGGTTCTTTTTGGCTCGTTACCTTTTTAAAAACGTTTGTAATCTAACTCACAACCTCGTCGAGAGTTACATCTATATGACGTGTTAGCACTTTAGCAAAGTGTTGTTAAACTTCACTTTTATAGGCTCGAGGAGGTAAAACTATCCAGTATTTAACAAGAAAACATAGAAATATACAGAAATATACACACGTCTGCACTCGAGCACCAAACGTGTATTAATCCACCACTGAAAATAGTCCCCAACAAATGACAGTTTTGAGTAACTACAGTCCCCGTGTGTTCTAGAAACTCATGCTGCGTTTCAGTCAAAGTCGGAAGTCGTAATTTCCCAGTTGAAATGTCTAATTTCCGACCTCCAGCTGTTCCAGGAGCACGACGCCAAATGTAAACAAAAAACATGGCTGATGGTGTCACACAATTACACTCCAGGGACATGAATTACTTTTGTCTTTAACTGTGTTACCGTGTTACACACAAATGACCTCACTTTTATAAAATGAAGTAATTCTCTAAAACGTTGATTTCTTGACTTTTAAAAATGACTTCATTTTCGAAAAATTGTCTTTTGTCAATGAAATGTAAGACTTTTAATACTATAAGACTTTTAGTGGAAGCTGAACTCAAAGCTGTTTTAAGAGACCTTGTAAAGGAACTGATGTTTAGTGCTGATTAGTAATAAGCTTTAAGATCAATAAGATCCCATCATCACAAAACCAACAGCTTTAAATCTCCTGCTGAAAGAATCTTTGTGTTCTCAACAAACAAGTTAAGAAAAGTCAAATGGAACATTTTGAATAGAACATTTATAAAACACATTAATGCTCTTTTTAAGTGTTAAAACATTTCATGATTGCATGGTGTAGAAAAACAACACACTTTGATATACAGTCACAATTGTACATTATATTCCTTTACGTTGAAAACAGTCCATAACAATCTGTTTTTTTGTCTATATATTCTTTTCAGGTTTGTTTTTTCACGTATATTTCGTCCCAAAAATCAAAAGCAATAATGTCATCTGTGCAGTCTTGTGGCGAAAGAATCTTTGAGTCTTCAATGATCAAACATCTTCAGTGAATTGAAGATGTTTGATGAGGAACATCAGGATCAACAGGCCGGAGCTACAAGCTGAAGAAGACTTTCATGAGCAGCCGAAATGATCCTGGAGAAGAACCTCCTGAACAAAGTGTTTGATGAGCAACAAAAGTGGAAAACAAACGCAAAATAAATCCTGCAATAAAGTTCAATTCAATAAATCCCATGTGCACACACTCTGAAAGGCTTGTGTCTATAACGCGTGTATTTTAACACAATATCAGACAATAAATGTGCAGAATTGTTTTTAAAGCTGCAGTTTCTTTGTAGTTTTACCAGCTCAGGGCTTTGCTCTGCGTTTCTACGTGAGGCGTTAACACTCCTGATAAAACACACAGGAAGTAAAGAAGTATTTAATCTGCATGATGCCAAATGTATATTCCTGCATTGTTTATTGATTCTTTGATTCGTCATTATGAACAGGAAGTGATCGGGATCTTTGTTTGCTATATTATGCTACATTCAAGTGCTATAGGAAATCTTAAAGCTGGGACTTAAACAGTATTTCATGTGTTTACTATTCGCTCAGACATTCAAAGCAAGAAGACAAACAGTAAACAAACAGTACTGGAACTGTGAAAGGCTTTAGCTCAGCACAGTTTGACAATTTCTCGTTGGAGATTTGTGGCTTATGACGGCATGTTATGGCCATTGTAGGTAAAAAAATATGTTTAAATTAAAACAATGACGGAGCCAGGGAAGAGAAGAGAGAAAACACATCGCTTCACTTTGCAAAGTTGGATCAACCTCATGATTTGTTCTTGTAAATAGTTTTTTACCTACAATGGCCCGAATACGCCGTCGTAGTGTCCCCACATAAGTGATGTTCACTTCATCCACCTGGACATGACATTAGACTTTACACACACAAGCCTCTTGAAGGAACATCTAACAAACCAACAGTTCTGAGAAATATACTTATTTGCTTTCTTTCCAAGAGTGAGGTGAGAAGAGAGATACGGTTAGCTTAGCTTAGCACAAAGACTGGAAGTAGGTGGAAACAGCTAGCGTGACTCTGTTCAAAGTTCATTACGCCTACAAACGCCTCTTAAACTCAATCATACTGGAACTATAGTATGGCTTTATTCTGCAGGATTTGGTTTCTGCACAAGAATAATAATACCAAACCTGGCAACCTCACTGTGACAACAAGACATTTTGCTGCGTTTGGATGTTGTTTGTCAAATAAATAAAAAGTTCCAGTCAGAAAATCCTATTTTTATTTGTGTTTATCTTTCAAATTATCTACCGTAACTGCAAAATTCAATGTTTTTATTAATATAAATATATTTTATTTTGCATTAATTATCCGACTTTATCCATCAAATATTTCCCTTATTGGAAAGTTTTAATGGCTTTTATTATTTTATAATGCTATCGCTTCTTTTCTGTTAGAATGTCTTTATTGTTTTGTTTTGTTTATAAATAAAGATTGATTGAATGAATGAAAAAACAAAGTGTAATTTTACATTTCTGTTTATAAAGGAATAAAACAAAGAAGATACGTTCACTCGTGAACTAGTCAGCTGTTCCACCTTAACTCCAGCTTTATGCTAAGCTAGGCTAAAGTCACACTTGGAAATGGTAGGAATGGATTTTACAGCCTTTCTCTGTGAATGGTGCAGAATTTAAAAACATACTCGGTGTGGTGAGAGCAGACTTGTGTTCAGCGCCGCTACAGAACCATGGAGTCCATCTTTAAGCATGTGGGACTACGTGGCGTGCTGGACTGAATATGTGCAGCAGAGGTCGTCTTTCTTATTGCAGACCTTTCAATCTTACAGCAGTGAGTCCTGAAGACAATTCCTGATCCATCGTCTCGTTTCATTTCTTAAAGTCTCTGCTGTGCATCTGTGTGACTTCACACACTCCACTTTGCCTCGTTCTCCAGTGTTTAAGATAAGTTATGCAGTTGATTATTGCTGATATATTACTGAATTGTCCTCGGGTAATTCCACAGAGTCTCTCCTCGGGAGGATTTTGAGTTTATAGTGAAACCTTTTCTTATAACGGGGATAATGTCTTCCACTGATACCTGCCTGAAGTGGGAGATCTGACATTAAGCCTCCATCGTGTTCAATAGTGGAAGAAACATCCAGAAGAATCTCTCATCAGTGAATCCCGTCTGAAATCACTCTGAAGGTAAAAACCACTGATGGATGAAACTCAGTGAAACACGGCGATGTTTTCATCCGAGTCAGCAGCGGCGTCACTGTGTGTCTGTCGCAGCTCGTTGTACTTCACCTCCACCTCCTGGAGACAAATCATCACAACATAATACATTATTATTATTCTTTACACTGCGAGTGCACCTGTATAATGCTGCTACCTGTTTCTACCAGGGTTGTTTACTTATTGTATTATATTACACGTGTTTGTCTCTTTATTTAATATGTTAGCTGCTTATTTTATTTTATTACAAATGTCTGTCTCTTTATTTAATATGTTAGCTGCTTATTTTATTTTATTACAAATGTCTGTCTCTTTTATTTAATATGTTAGCTGCTTATTTTAATATATTACAAATGTTTGTCTCTTTATTTAATATGTTAGCTGCTTATTTTATTATATTACAAATGTTTGTCTCTTTATTTAATATGTTAGCTGCTTATTTTATTATATTACACGTGTTTGTCTCTTTATTTAATATGTTAGCTGCTTATTTTATTATATTACAAATGTTTGTCTCTTTATTTAATATGTTAGCTGCTTATTTTATTTTATTACAAATGTTTGTCTTTTTATTTAATATGTTAGCTACTTATTTTATTTTATTACACGTTTGTTTGCCTCTGTTTTATTTTATTAAATATCTTTTCACTGACCAAACTTTTATAAATATTCCCAATAAATTCTGTTTTCTCAATTTCCCAGCATTCAACTCTGGCAAACAGCAGAAACCAGTGAAACACAAAATCAAGATGAACAATGTTGTGCCTTTACGTGCAGAACTCTGCTTCTAATGTGAAGTGTCATCTGTGACTGTCCACATCACTGCGCGTGCGCACACGGAGCTGACGCTGTACCTTCAGATACTGCAGGTCGGCCTGTAGGAGGCGCATGTGGGTCATAAGCTGCCTGCTGAGGTCGGGGCCGCCGCCGCCCGCTGCCTGCGAGGAGGAGGAGAGCAGCTTCCTCATGTCGATCCCCACGTCCCCTCCGACTCCCCCGTCATCGTCCGTGCTGCTCTCCTCGGGGCCCCCACCAAAATCCAGAACCACGAAACCACCTGAGTGGAAGAAAACGTTTTTGTTCATTAGAAACAAAACCATGAAATAGTTCAACATTTTGGGAAACACACTTGTTCACTTTCTGGCTCATTTTCTCTCAATCAAAACAACAACAAAAGACGGAGTCAGGAAGTACAGCAGCGTGGCATCATGGGAGTTGTAGTCTTCACCACTATTGCCACCGTCAGTTAGGATTCCTTCATTGTGCAAAAAGCACAAGGATGTAAAAAGTGTCTTAAAACTGGATAAGAGTTAGATAAGATAAGAGAATATAAGTACTTTTATAAAAGCATCGTATATCTGGATAAAATCTAAATTACAAACAAACATCTTTAGATTTAAAGAGGGAGTGTTCGTGGCAAACCATTCCTCAATTTAGAGCCAACAAATGAAAATGCTCGATAACCTTTGTTTTGTGAGGTGGAGTTTCACAGACAGATCAGATCCTGGTACAGATACTTCCAGGTAATTCCCAGAATGTTAAACTCTTCCTTTAATCCTTCAGTATAAGAGGCAAAGATCGTCTCACCGTCACCGTTGCGTTCAGGGGTCTCGGACAGCTCTGTGTGTGCTGAAGGGAGCTGAAGGTTTTCTCTCTGTGAACCTAGAGACGCCCGGCTGTCAGCGGGCCCCTCAGGGCTCCCGGGCAGAGAGGCGCTCAGCTGCTCGCTCTCCTCTTTCTCCTCGTCTGCCTCTCTGCTCACCATGTGGTTAAAAAGAGCCTGCTTCAGCATCGCCACTAGGACACAGAGAAATGTGTTATTATCTGAATCTTTCACAAATCATTTGTGTGAACTGTCCCTTTAATACGTCACTTACACGTCCTGAGAGCATCTTCGCCTTTGGAGGAGGGTACGCCGAATGCGTTGGGCTCTTGGTTTTCAGCGGCGACGCCTTGATGCG
Source organism: Cottoperca gobio (assembly GCF_900634415.1). Classification (NCBI taxonomy): domain Eukaryota; kingdom Metazoa; phylum Chordata; class Actinopteri; order Perciformes; family Bovichtidae; genus Cottoperca; species Cottoperca gobio. The sequence continues at coordinate 340,398 of NW_021166863.1, read as the reverse complement.
ACTCGTCCTGCAGGAAGGGAAGTCCGTCTGCAAGATGCCCGTCCAGGAACGCCTCCAGTTCTGCTTCATCCACCTCTTCTTCATCCTCCTCTTCCTCCTCACGTCCGTCCGCCACGGTCAGCTCCTCTTCCTCGTCTTCTGATTTCATGCCATCAAACGGGTTCATACTCGGCGCAGCTTGAATGTCTGGAGAAGAGGCGGCGTCTTTATCTGGGATGAGATTTGGATTCAGAGGGTGATGGAGAAAAACTTGTAAATTCAACTGTAGTTTTTAATTTGATGTAAAATACTTTAACAGTTAAAACTCTGAGGTGCGTTCAAATTAATAATTCTGACGAGCAAATTGATTAGAATCAGAATCAGAAGGTTTTCACATACAAGGATTTAGTTTTGGTTTATTAGTGCAAAGAGAAGAAACATACATTTAAAATAGAAATTATTATTATAATTATAATTATAATATGTACCATGTAACTGTTTAAACTGAAGGAGATGTGCAGGAATATATATATAGAATATATATGGGATGTGCCACAGTGTTAAGAATAAAAGAATATGTGATTTACAGAAAGTCCAAAAACATGTTTGTTAATGTGACATAAAGGAGATAAAGTCACTCTGATGGAGAGGAAGTCAGTTTGTGTTGAACCTTTCAATTAACCATTATTATTATTATTAATATTAATATTAATATTATTATTAATATTATTATTATTATTATTATTATTAATAATAATTAATTAATTAATTAATATTATTATTATTATTATTATTAATAATAATAATATTGTTATTGTTATTATTATTATTATTGTTATTATTATTATTATTGCTGTTATTATTATTATTATTATCAGTAACGGGCCATTTAGTCTATGAACAGATAAAATTGGTTTATTTTTGACGACTTCAAATTGTTTGTTTTGTCCGACTAACAGATCAAAACCTAAAGATATTCAGTTGAATTATATAAAACAGAAACGAGAAGAAAATCCTCACAGATTAAATTAAAAAAATCTTTACAGACTAAATAAAATTTAAATCCCTACAGTTAAAATTAAAATCCTCACAGATGAAATAACATTTAAATCCATTTGGGCCACAAGTGAAAAATGTATTTGAGTTCTGACTTTTGGAACTCAAATAAACTTTTCTCATGAGGCCCTAATCCTCTTCCAGTGAAGGATGGGCACGTGTGCTTTATTTCTTCAACGATGATCCAATTGTTGTCAATGAATTTTCAGTCAGTTGATTCACAAACTAAATGTTTTAACACTTAGAGAAACTTCACAGCGACGGTACCTGAAGAAAGGATGTTTCCACTTGATGCGCCGTTAGCGTCTTTGCTCGCCTTCGGCATCCCACGTTTGATGATCTCAATAGCGTCGCGCTCAGCTCTGAAACACACTCACATTAGAAACAATAAAACAAATACACACTATCAGTGAGTCTGCAGCACGTGGACTCACTCCGACTGAGCTGCTGGTGTGTCGTCTCTGTTGTGAGGTTTGGCCTTCATGGCGTCGGCACATTGTGTGATCAGACACTGCCACCTGCATGAACAGAGGTGACACAGCAGGATGAGATACAGGAAACAGATGCACCCTGCGTTACAATACCCATACTGTCTAAGAAGTGTGGCAGAACAAGATTTAGTGTGTCCCAACGCGTAGCATGTCAAACGCAGAATGCCAAAAATACAGAGAGGGTCAAAGTTCAAGGCGCCATGTTAGGGCGAAGTAGTTTGTCCCAAATGTACTGTATGCTTACAGCATGCAACAGTACATGCTTTGTGAGGGCAGCTGCACTAAGTGCTAAAAGAAAAAAGAAAGAGAAGTCCACTTATTACTTACTTTTATATATATATATATATATATATATATATATATATATATATATATACACATATACATATACACATATATATATATATATATATAATATAAATTAATAAATAAATCCTTCCGGAGAGTTTCTAAGACGCCGTTTTGGTCCAGCTCAGAACAGTTGCTCCTTTCATGAAATAAATCTAATTTATTTCCCCTCTTTTGTTTTTTATATAAGAAATAAAGATGGTGGGGGGGGGGGACTCACGCTCTCTGATCGAACACCGTCTGAGCCATCAGCTCGTAGATCTGAGCCCCGTTCTCCGACATGGACAGCACGAAGAAGGATTTGTTTTCTGACGAGGACACGAGTGATGCATTACAACAACGATAACATGCATTACAGTTAAATATTCTATAAATAAACTTTATTTACACAGAACTTTTCATACAAGAGATGCAGCTTTACAATGTAAAACATTTAAACAAGGACAAACTGTAGAAAATAATATAATAATTAATTAAATACATCTGTTGTCCCGTGCAGAACAAAATGCAAAACACATAAATGTAGTTCTCACCAGTCGCCACGGGACGGACCAACACAGTGTTGAGCTTGATGATGGGGCTGAAGATGTGTTTGGCGTCGGCGGCGCTGGCCGGATTCTTGCCGTGGAACTTGAGGACGAGACGCTCGTCCTGTTTCTGCAGCAGCACCAGGATGTCCTCCAGCAGGATTGTGTACAGCTCTAAGAGGAACACACTGGATATTAAACTGGGTAACTCCTCCCCATAGACCGGCCCCTTGGACTTATTTCACCCGTCTGCAGCCAGAAATACTGTTTAACGATTCAATCATTGTGTGCAATAATTCACTTGTGCAATGATAGTTCAACTGCACAATACTCTGGTTTACTTTGGTATTAATGCTGCATTTATACTGTACATTATCTATAATATTCCTTCTTTTTAACACACTTAATCTTAGACTTTATAATTTACATTGTAATATAAATATTTCTCCAGATTTATTATTTCTATTTTTCCAAATGTATTTATGTTATATATTGTTGTATAATGCACATATTTTTACATGTACATTTTTATTTATTATAATATATAAAGTATCAATAAAGTATTTCATATGTGCAATAATTTGTCCATTTTTACTTTATTTACGTATCTATTATACTTTTATATTTCCTCTCGCTGTCCCTTTGCTGCAATAAAGCAATATCTGATCTTATTCTGATAAATTAATCTGTACATCCTCTTTATTCACACACACGTGTGTATGTACCAATTGTTTTGTCTTTGTTGACCTTCCAGGAGAGCGGTCCCTCGTGCACCATCTTCCTCTTGGTCAGGTCCAGATTCTGCAGAAACAAACTTCATTTATAACCTCGACAGCTTCCACGTGACATTGTTCAGCGACTGTAACACGCATGTTCAGAGGATCCCTACCCTGAGCTCCAGGATCATTGGGTTCTCACTCTGTTTGAGGGACGAGAGGTCCAACCTCCTCTGATACTCCTCCAGCCTCTGGTGAGACGCAAAGCAGCTCGTTACACATAACAACTTCATATGTTCGCCCACGACCAGACGACACCAACTGTCACGATGTCAACAGGAATTATTGTTGACGAGAAATAAAAACGTACTCGCAGTAACTCACTTAGAGTGAAGTTAACACTGAACTAGTTAACTAGTTAACAAATGCACTGAAAGTTAATATAAATATGATGAAACTATGCATTTAAGGTTATTCTAACGTGTGCACCTGTTTGTTTTCAGCCTCTTTGACAGCCTGGTTCACGTGGTTGAGGATCTTTTTGCAACATTCGCCGGCTTTCTTCACCTTTTCTCTCTCTTCACCGTCTCCTGTGAGGAGATGAACAATCACAGCCAAGAGCTGCTTAATGTACAATCAAAACGAAGACGTTGAAAAGGTCCGGCGGTCCTGCTGACACCTGTGCAGTGTGTACCTGTGTACTTGGCGATATTGTCCAGTAGGAGTGGGTATTTGGTGACTCTCTGCATTTCTACAGGAATGATGTCTTTAAGCTGCAGCCGGCGACACAGACGGTTACTCTCAGCGTCCTGAAGATTTAATCATGAAAACTTTAAATATAAAGCACCTTTAAAGACAGTTTACTAAATGCTTTGACAGACAAAGTGAATATCCAGAAGGAAATATAGCAAGAGAAGGCCGAACAAGAGAAGATGAATGAAAACAATTAAAAAACATGTTTTAAAAATAATCTACATAAAAACTGTGATAATGTATGATACAATAAATAGATATAATAATTAAGGCTTGTTATCTTAAATTTAGAATAAAAAAATAAAAACATTCTCATTAGACAATTTATTTGTATATTAATTGGTCTTTCTTGACATTCTTTTATTTGAATTATTATTATTATTTATTTTTTTATCTTTGTCAATTTCTTTATTTTTCTCTTTTTAAATACACTTATTTTTACTAATTATTTTATATAAATGGAAATCCTCATTGACAATATACTTTATAATATATATTATATAAAATAATAAATAAAGAATTCAAACAACTATGAAAAGAGAAGATTTAATCAAATAAGTCAATATAAATACATATAAATAAATAAATATAAATAAATATAAATAAATATAAATAAATATAAATAAATATAAATAAATAAATATAAATAAATATAAATAAATATAAATAAATAAATATAAATAAATATAAATAAATATAAAAAATTCAAAATAAATAAAATTCAAAAAATAAAAAACAATAAAAAACAATCAAATTCATATAAATAAATAAAAATGAATATTAATAAATATGAATGTGTTTCCTGTATTTGTTCTGTTGCTGCTGACCTGCATGAACAGAGTGAACCTCTGGTCTTTCTTCTGCCGGCTCTTGATGAGCTCCAGTGCAGACGGCTGGTTGCTGCAGAACGTTCCCACGGCTCGTTTGATCTTCTCCTCTTCCTCCCCGCTGAACTGCCAAAACAAACACAACAATTAACAGCAACTTAAAATCAAATTAAAATTAACAACAGCAAGTTTCTTACTGCAGCTGAAGTTTTCACACAGAGCGGTTTAAGTCTCTAAGAGTACAATGGGAGCCAGAGCCTTCAGCTATCAAGCTCCTCTCCAGTGGAACCAGCTTCCAGTTTGTGTTCGGGAGGCAGACACACCCTCCACATTTAAGAGCAGGCTAAAGACTTTCCTTTTTGATAAAGCTTATAGTTAGGGCTGGCTCAGGCTTGCCTTGGATCAGCCCCTAGTTATGCTGCTATAGGCTTAGACTGCCGGGGGACACCTCCCTGCTCTCCTTCTCTTCCTCCCTCCTCCCCTCCCTCTCTTCTTCTCCCTCTCTATCTGTATGCATTTATGTAAATGTAGGGTGTAAGGACAGAGGGTGTAAGGACAGAGGGTCTAAGGACAGAGGGTCTAAAGACAGAGGATGTCGTAACCTGTACAGTCTCTAAAGCACACTGAGACAAATGTATAATTTGTGATAGTGGGTTATATAAATACATTTGATTTGATTGATAAACTACCCCAATGATATTATTTTCAAGATATATCTTAAGCGATCATCCTGCCCTCATCTCTTTACCTCCTAAAAAAGATTTAAACTTCTTGAATTGATTTTTATTTGGATTATTCCACAAATTCACCCGACACAAAACTTTCCTCTCCTCTGTCGGAGATTGTTTGTAAGTTACACAGAAGTACATTATTTAAATACATTATACATATAAAACATTATAAACATTACATTATATAAATACTCTCCGGAAACGGAGAATTGTCGATGCTGTTTGTCGTTAATGAAACTAAAAACGTCCTCCATGTTGTCTTCATACATTCAGGGTAACGTACATTTGCTCAGCTCTACATGCATCTGTTTGTAAACAGGAAGCTGTTAATGTTAATCCTCCTGCAGGAGCTGAAACTGCTCTTACCCACGCCAGCAGATCATCTGCGATCGGACCGATGGCCGACGTCTCGCTCCTCTTCCTGATCGCCGTCATTTGTTCCGTTACAGAAACTGTGAAGAAAGTTTAATGTCGGTTTATCACAATTTGGATAACTGCTCTTCGTGTTTTGCCTTTCATTTTCTAACGACGCGCTCGTCCCCGTGTGGCTCGCAGGGCGTGTGAGTGTTACCGTGCAGCTGAATGATCTCCTCCAGGTTAATGAAGATGTGTTTGATGTCCTCGGGGGGGAGGATCCCGTCTCTGTTCAGCCTCTGGTGGAAAACACAGTCCAACACCTTCAGCATCCGCAGGTGTGCACGCTCCGTGTAGAACAGCTCTGAGGGAGGACAAGAAACAGAATAAGATTCCATCACCTTCACGTCGCTGCTGTGAAGCGTCAGAGACTCACCGTTGATGACTTCCTGCCGTTTGATCTCCTGCGGCGTTAAAGTGGCCAGGACGCCTCGGCTGACCAGACTCTGCCAGTTCAGCGGGTTTTCCTCACACTCCATCTCGCCTCCCTGGTCGTCTTCACTCTGGATGTCGGCTGAACTCTGCACCTCCATCCTACAGGCGAGGATATTATGTCTCATAATCTGTATTTATTGCACCAAACTGTCCAAAAAGTGGTTTAAAAAAGTCATAATACGTTTTATTATAACTTAAATGACAAAATCCTTAATGTAGAGAAGAAACGATTCATTCATCTGCAACTACTTGATATTTAATTAATCATTTTTTAAGATAATATGCCAGTTCCTGCTTCTTTTTTTGACTTATGTGATAATAAACTGAATATCTTTATGTTTTGAACTGTTGACCGGACAATACAAGCAATTTGTATAAACTATCGGGCGTTTATCATTTTCGGATATTTTATAGACTAAAAGGATCAAAAATAATCATCAATAATGAGAATGATCGTTAGTTTCAGCTTCACCTTTAATGTCCTCCTTTGTGAAAACTGAATATGTCTTTAGAGAATATATATATATATTATTATTATAACATAGACACAGTTGAAAGTATTCTAGAGAACGTCCTCTCACTGTGAACACCTGCAGTTGTCCTGCTCTTCCTCCTGTAGCTGCTCCAGGTTTGAGGGGCTGAAGTCGAACTGAGTGCTGGTCGGACTGGAGACGGCGTCCTGATGGTCTCCGGGCTGCAGAGCTTCGCCCGCTCTGGGCTGGACGCAGAGCGGAGACACGTCTGTGGAGTAAAGAGGAGAGCGGCACGACGCCATGAGTCCACGCACATGACTGTTCATTTCTCAAAAGAACTGTTTTTATTCTTGCGCCTTCAACATATATGGTGTTGCTATAGAGCAGCGACGCTGCTCCTCGTGCATCTGCACTAAAAGTATTTTAACTTCTATTTCAAGAACGTGTTCGTAAGTTGCTCTAATGCTTCCTGATATCCCAAAGTCAGGAAGTGTTTGTCTTCTCTATCAGGTCACTAACAAACAAAGTATCCCTATAATCCTCCCAAAGTTACTTGTTCTTTATCCTTTTCTGCACATTTTAATGATGTAACATTTTAAATCCCTGAGTGAGGCGAGGAAGAGAATGATCTGTATCGTACTGCAGTCGGAGTCTTGTCCGCTGGTATCTGAGGCCTGACCGGTGGGCGAGCTGAGCGTCGGGGAGGTGGTGGAAGGAGAAGATTGCGCGCCGGCGTCCGATCCCTCGCCGAGCTGATTCCCACGGGTCCGTCCAGAATTGGAGGCAGAAGAGTCGGACTGCTCGGGGATGACGGAGGCGGGCTGAGAGAGCGGCTTTGGCGAGCGCTGCTTGTTCATCTCCACGGCCTTACCGACTGCACGCAAACACACACACGGGTCGGGAAAGAAAACATAAAAATGATATACACAAATCTTTTCCACCTTTAGTGACGTTTAAACATATTTTTAAAGTATTTTATGTGCTTGTAGGACAAATAACCGTAACTAGAGGGTTAATATTCTGAGATTAAAGTCTTATATTTAGAAGAATAACACTTTTATATTTACAAGAAACTTGAATATTCTCCGAGATTATAAAATCATGAATTAGTGAGAAAAACGTGGAAATTCTCAGAGATGAAAATCACAGATTTACAAGGAAAGATCTCGCCCGTAGATGTAACCAGAGATCTTCAGGGTTGTTTCTCTTCATTTACGACTTTAATCTTTAATTCTGAGTGTTTTCTTGGAACGTTAAAAGGACGTCCCATGGACTCAATAGTCGTATCTCTAGCGCAGGGGGGTCAAACTCATGTTAGTTCAGGGGCCACATGCAGCACAATGTGAGCTCAGGTGGGCCGGACCAGTAACATCACAGCATGATAACCTGTAAATAACAACAACTCCACATGTTCCCTTCGTTTCGTGCAAGAAAGTTCATTCTGAAAATGTTCAAACTTAATCTTTTTACAAAAGGACCCTCTGGCGGACCGGTTTTGGCCCTCGGGCCGCATGTTTGACACCCCTGCTCTAGAGTATAAAACAATCCTTCTCACCTGACGTGGAGTCCACTCTGCTCAGACGCCGCGGCGGACCGAGGATGTTGTGAAAGCGAGGCTTCTTCACCTTCTCCTCTGCCTCCTTCTCAGGCTTCATGCTCTTCTGCTCGTTTAACAACAGAAGACAACGCTCATTAAAAGCCTCCACCTGTGTGTGTGTGTGGCCATGACGAGAATCAAACGTGTTTGCGAACCTTGATCTTGGGCAGGAAGTTGATGCGTGCTCGTTTATGCTCGAGGCCTCGCGGCTCCTTCACCTTCACCCCGAGGTGCTTCATGTAGGTGAGGATCACGTACTGCATGGTTTGGCTGCAACATGACGGACAATAAAGCAGAAATATTTACAAATCTACTATCACCAAATGTTTCACCTACATGAGACGCTAGCAGACATTTTAATTATCGATGACTGACGATTATCTTTGGACTATAAACCCGTCAGTCCAAGATGGAGTCTTCACATCGCTTCTTGTTTCTGCTCAACAGTTAATAAAAGCTGCAAATGCAGACAGAGGCTTCAAGAAATACTCAAATGATTCATCTATAATCTAAATAGCTGCAGAATAATTCATGCAAAAAGAAATGTAGTGACAGTTAGACTAAAAATAAGCACTGGGAAGACTCTTATTTATTTAAGTACATTTAAGGGCATTTATTGCATTATGCATATTACGCTTTATTTCTGCTTTCCTGATCTGCCGTTAATTTGGTATTTTTATTTTTTAAAGACAAATTAATTTGATATTTTACAAACAAACGATTCATAAAATCTTACATCCCATTTTTTGTTTAAGACATTTTAATATTAATAACGTTCAATACCATATAAGACTTTTAAAGGATCGTCTGGAACCCTGTTCTAAAGTTTAACAATAAAATACTGGGAAAGAAACTAAAAACTTCTTCTGTCCTGCAGAATGATATCAGATGATATCAAATCTTCTCACCACTTCTCCTCCTCTGTGTTCTGTGTCGTCAGCCTGCAACAGGAAACTCCAGGTGAGCACACACACATATTAATAAGGAAGATATGAGCTGCATATACTCGTTCTGTGTGTGTGTGTGTGTGTGTGTGTGTGCTCACAGGACGTCCTCTATCTTGGAGAGGATGTGTTCAGCACAGGAGCATTCCTTCTCCAGCGCCTGTTGGTCTTTTCCTCCCTCTGAGTCCAGCTTGCACAGCTCGTCTTCGGCCAGAGTCAGACCCATGCTGCGCTTCTGTCTGCACACACGTAAATACCTTCTTACAACCGGGTGGTAGCAGTACTTTTACTTAGTATACTACTTTTACTTAGTATACTACTTTTACTTAGTATACTACATTTACTTAGTATACTACATTTTACTGAGGATAAGTTTTGCATTAAAATGTTTAGATCTATTTCAAACCTACAGAAATGTCTCATTTTCATTTTAACGGTCCGTTTTGTCCCCTTTGAGCAGCGTCTGCTAGAAGCTTCATTTTTAAGTTTTAAGACACTTTTTTACCAAACACTTTATGGATTTTGGTCGTTTTCAACTATACAAGAATATGAATCCTTCCTCCACTACTCGAAGAGTTTTACAGTTTTGTGACTTTTACCTGAAGTCCTCCAGGTTCTTGTGCAGATCTGGTAGGAGTGTGTCCTGTAGCAGCTGCGTGTACTGTTTGCAGAGCTCCTCTGGGATCAACTCCAGCCTCCGCTTCTCTGCACACACACACACACACACACACACACACACACACACACACACACACACACACACACACACACAGAAATGTTTAATCGTAATTCGAAATAAGGAAATGAGATAATAGTAATCCTCTACATATATATGTATGTGCATGTCTGTCTTTGTGAAGCACTTTGGTACTTTATGAATGAAATAAACTTAAAAACATTAAGTAGTTAAAGTCAGTTTCAGTCAATGAATGTATGCAACTCTGCTTGTTGATCCCACTTTTTGAAGTTTAGTGAAATATGATATTTTTATGGACTTTTAAATTCGTTAATTGAAGAAATCTGCAAAACATTTTAGTGTCTTTCCATCATTTACCCAATTCAGCTGCAACTGCATCTGGCACTGGTACTTTGAGATTCTGAGAAAGACAACCGGGAAAAGATGGAGAGCGTCAGAAATCTAAGAAAATATAAATTGACTGGAAGAACAGAGAAGAACTTACTGCTGTTCGATCCATAAAGAGGGAGTGGAACTCCATGAAGAAGCGTCGGCTTTCTTTGGAGCTGGTTTGCTTGTGCATGTCAGCGTAGAGATAACAGAGCTACAGAGGGAAGAGGACAGAAAGAGCATCATCTCATCAGGAACCTTTTTCAGACCCGTGAAGGCGTTCCACAAGGATCGATCCTCGGCCCGCTTTTATTTAATCTTATCTTTTGTTTTTCTTTATTTCTTATGACAACATTGTCTATGTCGAGGTCTGTGCTGCAAACCACGACGTTTAATCTAAAGGAAATCAAACCGAATGCAAAAGGAACATAATACAGAAATAAATGCATAGATGAAAAACATATATATAAAAAATTTAAAAATGAATTAAAGATAAATAAATTATATGGGAAATTAAATATAAAAAAGGTAAATAAATAAAGAAGCAAATTAAAACAGAAATATCAAATTATGTGACATTATTTAAATAATTAATGGTTTTTTTGGGACATTTAATGGCATATTTATATATGAAGTAATTTATTTTATGTTATTTTTATTTGGACAGCTTCCGACAATTCATTGTCTACCTGTTAAAGAATATATAATGTAATATATAAATAACATACAGCGCAATATGTGATATTTGTCATATTGGTATAAACCCACAGAGTAATATAATACCTTAGTCTGTGTGTGTGTGTGTGTGTGTGTGTGTGTGTGTGTTTCTGTGTCTGTGTCTGTGTGTGTGTGTGTGTGTCTGTGTGTGTGTGTCTGTGTACATATATACCAAAGGCACAGGGTCAAACTGCGAGACAACATGATGGAGGAAGACTGCGAGGTGAGCCGGCCGACACTTCAGCGAGTCTACACTCTGGAAACAGCTGCAGAGTCCATTAATCTTTAAAGACATCAAAACCACAAACTGCTGAAAACATGGAAACATGAAAACATGAAAATATGAAATCATGAAAACATGGAAACATGAAAACATGAAAACATGGAAACATGAAAATATAAAATCATGGAAACATGGAAACATGGAAACATGGAGCTCTGCTTCTTGTTTCACATTCAAAGGTTCATATAGATGCAGAAAACGAGACAAAGTAGTTGCTTAGAAACCTTTCTTTAGGTACCTGCTCTTGCTGAGAGTCAAAGTAGTCGTCTTCTGCTCCGATGATCTGGAGGTGGGGGAGGTAGGGAGGGTTTCCCACAATGCACTGAGCCCTGGAGTCCTGGGTGATGTATTAACATGATGATATACAGTTGTACATTAACAGGCAGGATATGTTCAGCCTTGTTTGTAGGCAGGACGAGTCAGATAACATCCTTACAACGTGTGTGTGTGTGTGTGTGTGTGTGTGTGTGTGTGTGTGTGTGTGTGTGTGTGTGTGTGTATTACTGTGTCAGGGGTGTCGTCCGTGTCGCAGAAGTTGAGGCCGTCCCGCCGGCTGATGTCCGGGCTCTGACAGGGCGTCTCTCTTTTGCCCGGACCCTCAGTGGGGGGGCTGCTGTGCGTCTAATACACACACACACACACACACACACACACACACACACACACACACAGAAACACATGCACATTAATACACTCACAGAAACCCACACTCTTACACTAAATTGATTGTTTAGTCTGCTGCTGAATACTGGGAAATCCCCAGAGATTGGAACGCAGGACCATTTCATTCCTATTTTTAGAAGTTGTGATAAAAAAGGGAGGAAGTGATTACAAAGGAGTCTGAGTCAGCAGGGGGGGGGGGGGTTCATGAGATCACGGGATCTCTTACAGTAAAGTATTATTAACAACGTTCCTCTTTCAACAGCAGCAACTGATCCATGGCTGATGTCTTCCACAAACCTCACACAGAACGGAAATGATTCATTGATTGTTCCCTGAGCCGAAGGACACATTTTAAAATTTTAAATACCCAAAGATATGAAATATACAAATGATATAAAGCAGAAAACAGAAACCAGTGAATTCTTTGCATTTTTGTTTGATAAATGGCCTAAATAATTAATTGATTATCAACTATGCAGTCAAAGATATAAATAATGTATCTAAATATGTTTATTTATCTCCTCAAATGGATATTTATTTCTTGCTTCTTATATTTTGTTATTATAATATATTATATTATTCTATAAATCTTTTTATATTTACTATTTAATGTTTTTCTTTACCAGCAAAAGTGTTTCACACGATTGTTCTTGTATAAAAAACTGCATATTTGGAATTTATGCTCGATAAATTACTTAAACAAATAATTTACAATTAATTAATTGTAAATTATTTGTTTACAAACCAACAAAAATATATATAATACATATAAATATATTTATTTATCTTCTTTAACAGATATTTCTTATTGCTTCTTATATTTTGTTATTATATTTAATGATTTTATTCTATTTATCTTTTAATATTTACTATTTAATGCTTTTCTTTCACACGATTGTTCTTGTATAAACATTTTCAATCTTAAATCATGAGAAAATAAACTATTTGGCATTTATGCTCGATAAATTACTTTAAAATAATTAATTACCAAATCTGCAGTCAGTTAATTTTTTTGTTTATCAATCAACAAAAAAATATATAAAATGCATATAAATATAAACATATTTATTCATCTTTTTTTAATGGATATTTTTAATTGCTTCATATATTTTGTTATTTTATTATATATTATTCTATATATCTTTTTATATTTACTATTTAGTAAAAGTATTTTAAATTATTGTACGGGCTTGTATAAATTAAATCATGAGAAGAAAAGCTGCATATACTAATAAATTACTTAAATAATGAATTATTAAATCTGCAGTTCATTCATCAACTCACATTATTCTACAAATCATTTACCAACAACTGCCTTCACATGACAAAGTATTCACAGAGTGCTTCTGGGTAATGTGGTTCCCCACACGCTGTGCTGTGATCTGTTATTATACCCACAGAGTTATTGTTGGTCGGGGGTCCGTCGGTGCGGCTGTCAGCCCGCGAGGACGGGGTGTGTTCCCTGAGAGGAGGCCCACCGTGCCCCCCCTCAGCCTCACCATTCCTGGATGCTGCGGCTCCATCCTGAAACACACACGTACACATTATTAATAAAGGTTCCAGACTAAAGAGCCTGCTGCCTTTTATTAAAGAAAATTTATTGTGAATTTCTTACACAGCATTGTAACTTCTATTCTTGTATTATATACTTATTTTAACTTGTTTTTATTTCTAATTTCTTTTTAAATTTCTTTGTAAATTTCTTTAAATTTCTTTTTAAATTTCTTTGTAAATTTCTTTTAATTTCTTTTTAAATTTCTTTAAATTTCTTTTAATTTCTTTTTAAATTTCTTTAAATTTCTTTGTAAATTTCTTTGTAAATTTCTTTAAATTTCTTTAAATTTCTTTTTAAATTTCTTTAAATTTCTTTTTAAATTTCTTTGTAAATTTCTTTACATTTCTTTGTAAATTTCTTTTAATTTCTTTGTAAATTTCTTTGTAAATTTCTTTAAATTTCTTTTTAAATTTCTTTGTAAATTTCTTTACATTTCTTTGTAAATTTCTTTACATTTCTTTGTAAATTTCTTTTAATTTCTTTATAAATTTCTTTGTAAATTTCTTTAAATTTCTTTAAATTTCTTTTTAAATTTCTTTGTAAATTTCTTTAAATTTCTTTAAATTTCTTTAAATTTCTTTTTAAATTTCTTTGTAAATTTCTTTAAAAAATTTTTTAAATTTCTTTAAATTTCTTTAAAAAAAAAATTAAATTGCGTTGCTTTTTAATGATTTTAAAGTTTTTGCATGTGGCGTAAAAAAATCGTAAAACGACTTATTTCACGATGGCATGTTTTCTGTTAATTAAATAAACAAATAGTCTACATGAAATAACCACATGGTAAAGCCTGTTTTTTTTATACTATATATATATATTTATATTAAAAAAAAAAACAGTTTCAACTGAAATTATAGAGAAAAAAATAAATAAAAATAAGCCTAGCCTGTCCGCAGTAGAAACAATATAAAAATATATACAAAATACATTTTTATATTGTTTTTATATAAAATATATGATGTTTCCAGGCGTAAAATTGCCGTTTAGGTTGAGTTTTCTACCTGTAATGCTGCTTTGCTGAGCCGCTCCTGCAGCAGTGAAACGTGCTTCTTGACCTCCTGGACCTCCTTCAGAAGTTTAGGTCGAGGGTTCCTGCTGTACTCCTCCTCCTTCGCCTTAAACACAAATAAATCCCAAAGTGTAGTAGACACAAGTGTATAAATATAAATATACGAAAGAAACATGAGGCAAGGCAGACAAACAACACTGAACATATTCAGCAGTTTGTAATATACTGTATATATAATGTCCGAGGAAACAGTACGGAAGCCCTGAGAGGCAAGTGAGGAAATAAATCTATTTAACACTTTATAAAACAGGTGGAAGTTTCTAAGTTGCTATTTTATTTATTTTTCATTTGTGAAATCAGGTTCTTATCTTAATCTCATTGTATGATGCACACACCTGAAGGTCCTGTTGCTCCTTAGTGAGCATCTTTTGCAAGAGGTCGGCCTTCTGGCTGTGCGTGGTTTTGTTCTCACCCTAAAAGAGGAAATAACGGCGACACATAATTACATCATTATTCTCCTGCAACACACGAATGAGGGAAAACAGAGAAGTGATTCGAATCAGACTGAAAGGGAAATGCATCATAAATAAATACAGCATATGATTTAGTCCTTTCATGTCGTCAAATTCAAATATAAGAACTAAGAAGAAAGAAATAAGAGATCAGATTAGTAGATCATTTCAGCAAGAAACCAAAGTCTCTCGTTTGACACGTTCAGCGTTACAAAAAGGGACAAATTGTTGACTGTGTGCAGCAGAAATGGAGAAACGATGGGCTAATTAAACATAATGACATAATGAGCGGGTTGTATGAGCCACATAAGCTGCTGATATCAGGAACATTATAAAAATAACATCGTTTTACAGCATTGAAGATAAGAAAAGGAAATAAGAGTGAAATTAATTCAGGATTCTTACATTTCTGCACAACCACTATTATTTCTACTATAATATATATTATTAATATTATTACACTGCTGTATATGTTGTAACATATGTTGTTGTTATAATAGTACAATGTGCATTGTTACTTTGACTTCTCTATGTTTATATAAATATTTTATTTTATTCTAAAATGGAGCAACTGTGACGAAATCTAATTTATTGGTATTTAATTTACCAATATTTTATTAATTTTATTTCATTTATTGGTTTCCTTGACTCCAGATTCTGCTGCTTGCAGACATTTCGTCTTATAATATAATATTTTCCTTTGTATTCATGCTTCTGTCTTACTCGTCTTATTTGGTGGTTATGGGGGTTTTCGGGGGTTTTCGGGGGTTTTGAGTGGAGTATATTTCTGCACCCCGCCTCGCCCTCTGGGTCGTGCTTTTCTTAAAGGTGTATCACACACGGCACATTCATCCTTCTTCCTTACCCCTTCAGGCATGGAGGAGGGGATGTGCTCCCCCCCTGGCAGTGCAGGTGAGCGGGGCGCTGAGGGAGCAGAGGGCGGGCTGACCTCCGCCCCTTCCTCCTTCTCGTCCTCCCCCAGGGAAAGGTTCGGGAGCCCGGGAGGCCTCCCCAGCACCGTCAGGGCTACATAGGAACCCGCTGCCACAGAGGAGTCAGGGGAGAGGAATAAGAAAAACGCTGAAACGGGCATGAAAAGAATCCAAGCCACCGTGAAGATGTGACCAGAAACTTCTCCGCACTTAAAAGGAACGAAAAGAACTAAATAACGCTGACAGAGTGCGTCGTGAAGTAAGTGTTGTCCCAGCCAGCTGTGCACACAAGGGGGGGAAAACCCCGAAACTCTCCTGAAATCAAACCTCACATGTTTATTTCCACAAGACATGAAGGTCTTAATAAAGACTCCGAGGGTTCGGGGGGGTACGTTTGTCTCAGCACATCACAGTCTGCTAAAAAGATCAATTCTACGGCTCCAGTAACTAAATAAATATCTGTCAGCGGGAAAACCAAAGCTGCGGAGTTTAAAGCAGAAATGTCACACATGCCATGTTTCAACATTTACACTTTCAGTTTACGAAAGAAGGAAAGTTACTCTTTAAAAAGCTTCTGCCTGGATGCAACCATAGATTCTGGATTTCCAATAAGATTTAAAAACATTTTACACAATATATATACACATATAAATATATATCTCATGTTTTTAATAATAATCCAGAACCATTTATTTCACCTTTGTATGCGTTCAGCCGAAACTATAAAAGATTATTTAATATAATGTGTAAAACTAATCATAATATAAACATTTAGTGACAATTATAAATATATTTATGCATTTCATGTAAACTTATTGATTATATATTGTTGATTTTATAAACATAAATACAATATAGCAAACTTTACCACAAAAAAAAAAAAAAAAAATATATATATATATATATATATATATATATATATATATATATATATATATATATATATATATATATATATATATATACACATTTTATTAATTAAAACTTTATTTTAATAAAAAAAACAATAATTTCTTTAATTAAAAATATATATATTTTATTAAAACTTTATTTAATCCACATTTTATTTTTAAATTATTTGTATTCTTATTTATTAATTTTTATACATATTCTTGTTTTTCAGTACTATTATGTTGATTACATATCTGCTATGTTTGTGTATTTGAATGTTTGTTCAATAAAGTTTTTATTTTTTAAATGCAATCTTTGCCCCGAACACAACGCAGTGATTATTACTGCTGACATGGTGACATTATATTCTTAATTTAATATATATATATAAAATCACATGTAATGCAGAAAACTGAAGATGCAAACTTACATTTTATCAGCTTCACAACCTCTATGTGGTTCGAATGTGTGACTAAGGTCCCGTTAACCTGTCGAAACACACCGGGAGAGATTAGATTTTATATTTGTGTTAATATCAACAGCAACATGAAATTAAAAATAAATAATAAATAAAGCAGCTGGCAACTGTATGTTCCAGCAAAGACTTTTATTGTGTTATTATTGGTAATAAATAAAATGTGTATCGGGAACATAAATATAATGAATAGTGCATTTTGTTTTTGGGTGCGCTGTTATTTACAGTGTTGTATTATCAGTGTGTACTGTAGTACAGGAAACTAAACACACACAACATCAAACTCATCTCGAAGCAGCTGAATAATCAAACACTCAAACGTTCCAACTGAATTTACTTTAGTTAAAATAAATGTCCCCGTTCTGGTCTCTGTTACATCATTTATTATTGTTTCATCACGTTTTATTATTTGAAGCATGACTCACATTAAATACAGTTTTCTCTTCACGTGCTGCACTTTAATAAAAGCTGCTGTTACTTCCTGCATGTGCTTCACAATGAATTAGATCTAATTAATCGATTAGTTGTCGCCGACTGTTTGGATAATAGAAGTCAAAATAAATAAAAATAATCGACGGATTAAATCAACAATGAAAACAATCGTTAGTCTCACCTTAATGATCCGATCTCCTGTCTGAACACCAGCTCGCATTGCAGCTCCATCTTTAATACAGAAGACAGAACAGAGTCAGTGTGTGTGTGTGTGTGTGTGTGTGTGTGTGTGTGTGTGTGTGTGTGTGACCATCTCTGCATCACTTCTTCAAAGAGTTGCTTGAAAGTTAAGTTTAGAATTAAGGTAGTTAACACGTGCATTATGTCGATGAGCGTCCTCACAAGTGTGGAAACACAAACATGCGAGTGTTTGTGTGTGTGTGTGTGTGTGTGTGTGAGTGAGTGAGTGTGTGTGTGTCTTACCTTCTTTTACCAGCTGCACAAACACAGGGTTGTCTCCACTTACAGTCAGCCCGAAGCCGTTCTCATCTCTCTGGATTATCACACACCGCTGGACGAGACCTGTCATTTGCACAGAAACAAACACGTCGGCATCACATCACATGCTCCCCGAAGGTGCAGCGAGACGAGAGAGAAGTGTGGACGCGACGCAGAGGATCCCACTTCATGGCAAGATGTTTATGGACTTGTGCAATCTTCGTCTTGTGGGAAAATTTCTCCACACAGGAAGTGACAAATCAAGAGACTGGAGCAGAAAAAGGGTTTTAAATAGAAGCTGCTCTCTTTCCAACACAAACTTTACTCACAAGAGATGTTGTCCTCTCCCTTAGCCTTTGTATAATAATAATAATAATAATAATAATAATAATAATAATAATAATAATAATAATAATAATAATAATAATAATAATAATTATTATTATTATTATTATTATTATTATTATAATAATAATAATAATACTTTATTTAAGATAAAAACCATTCCTATAAGTTTTAGCAAAAAATTATTAATTTAAAAAACATTTAAAACACTTAAATGAGAAAATACATTAAAATGATGCAAACAGTGCAGAGTAGAATAAATAAATTAGGATAACAGGATGTGCTCATAATAAACTATGGAATAGATGGTTTAAAAGTGTCCTGTTCGTGCAAACAAAGTTATATTTACGTATTTAAATCATTTTCTTCTTAAATGCATTGTAAATGTCCTTGAGACCTAACAAACAGCGAGTGCATTGCCTTCATTATAAAACACTTTTAAAGCGGATTTATTTCATTGTTTTAAATGCAATGTTTACATCCATGTTTGCCAGCTCTTCTCCTTCGCTGCCTGTCGGAGCATTAATACCCAGTGTTTGCAGAAGAGCGTGAAACAATACGCAGGGCTGAGTAATGCATCATTAAAAACCTTCTTTAACCTACTCATATCTATTTCTTATGATTAATACTTTATTGTTTACAGCTTGCACACACTACACCATTTCTTCTCATGTTAACCGGCATCACAACAAAGTGTACCGCTCAGGTTAACTGATGGATATATAATAAACCTTTATGCACCTTTAGAGCGTATACGCAGGTTTTATAGACACTAGAAAACCTGTGAAGAACAGGCAGTAGACTCCCCAATACCAGCAGTAGTGTCAGCGGAGGAGAGCATATTAACTCCATGTTTTGTACGCGAATAAATTGTTAGAATTGTCCGAATCCCTGTTGATCTGATTTATTATACGTCTACTTCCACACACATGCACGGCTGACGGTTCCCATTTGTATCGGCCCGAGTGTAAAATCATTTATATTCCTAAACTCAGTGGTGGTACTGTAAATGATCAGTATCTGTACTTTTACTTCAGTAAATCCTTTATATTTTTCTACTTCTACTCCACATTTATATATTTATTATTTATTTATCCGACGGCTATTTTACAAATTATTTTGCATACAAAATATGAAAAACTTTTACATTTTAAAACTGACTAACAGAATTTAAAAATAATAAAAAGGCTTAAACTATTTGTCAAGTAATCAATTATAAAAATAAATAAAAATATGGCTGAGAATTGATTTTAAAAAGGTGTCACCGGACAATTGTGACTTTTATTTTACGTTTTATAAATCAAACAATAAACTGATTAATCAAGAGAATAACTAGCAGATGAATCCAGAGTGAAATGAGCTCCCGCTCTAAGGAGGAATAATATGTAATGGTACTATATGCACAGCCACTCATCACGACACTTCCTCCAACACTGCTGCTACTTCTCGCTCCTGAAATAAGACAATCTGCCAGATCAAGAAACGTGCATCAGGGATGTTCTTCCTGAAGCCGCTGAGGAAGTTTAGTGACCCGCAATCTGCCTCGGCCCGCTTTTCCTCTTCCGTCTCCCCTTCAAAGACTTATCTGAGAGTCGAGTGGATAATTGTTCGTGTTCTGGCCTCCAGGGTGAGAGAAGGGCGGGAACGCTTAACGTCGGCTCGTTTCTGCCTTCAACATCTCAGGACAGACTCTTCATGTTTTACATTTAAACGGTGAAAAGAGGACTAAAAATATGATATTTATACCAAAGTTTACTTGCTGTACTCAAAGTTGTTCATTTAATTCCGGCTGCAACTTGTAATTATTTTTATTATTCATTAATCTGCCAAATAAATTCTCGATTTAATCTCAATGTCTTAAAACTTTCTTTCAAATAACACAAAACAATCATTTTGGATGTCAAAGTTGTAATTAGATAGTGAATAAAACATTTAAGTTAAACCTTCACGCAAAATCAAGCAATTAAAGAAACAAACCGAAACTAAACTAAATGTAAAAAGTCAGGAATACATCCGTGTGTGTCTTCACCTGTCGGGTCAAACTCCTGTTTGAGGGAGACGGAGGATTTATCATTCTTGGGTTTCTTGTCTGCGGGCTCCTTGTTGAGAATGCTCGGCGTCCTGCAGAGAAGCATGAAGTGAGAACACACCAAGTAAATAAACAGTTTGATCCATACAACACCTGAGACGTGGAAAGGGAAAACTAAATTGATGAAAAGGAGTTACAGGTAATACAGTCAGTGCAACACATGGTGGGTCACGTTTCATGAAGTAAACAATAACCTTGAAAACATGCATTCAGATCTTTTCTCATTCAGACAGACGTCACTCTGGGATACACAACCGGCAACAATCAGCCCAACAACCGTAGATTAAAGATATATTCACACAGGTGCGTGTGTGTGTGTGTGTGTGTGTGTGTGTGTGTGTGTGTGTGTGTGTGTGTGTGTGTGTGTGTGTGTGTGTGTGTGTGTGTGTGTGTGTGTGTGTGTGTGTGTGTGTGGCTTGCACACGGGCACGCCATCATGGAAGAGCTTGTTGTGGGAAAAAAAGAAAGAATGCAAAATCAGCTATTTGGGAAATGATTTTGGTTTTAAGCCAGACTCTAATCTGAAGGACCTAAATGAAGCGTTTTGCCGTGTTTGCAAACTTGTAGTGCTGGAAAAAGGCTCTAAAAATTTGCACGAGCATTTGCAAATACACCAAATCCTGCTGAGCAGCGGACCCTCAAACTGCCCTGCTTCAGCAGAAATCTGCAAAACAAACAACCAGCGATGGACGCAGCCAATCGGTAACAACCAACATATTCGTCCAATCGTCCGACGCTGCAGTGTATTATTAGAAATCACGCCTTCCCATAGACAACAGTGCACCCTGAGCCAGTTTCTACCTGGTTAGGGGGTTAGAGAGAAGATTTCTTGCCCCTGTCGTGCTGCTGTCTCACCTGCTCTTCATAAAAAGTGTCTTCAGATAACTTCTGCCGTTATATGAATTATAATGAACTTTAAGTATTTCAATTACAAGTAAATCTTCCATCTAATTTAGTTCTATAAATTCATATTTAATACTAATGCAACATGTGCATGTTGTTGAATCAGTGTGAATAAACTAAATCACTTTAATACGTTTTGTTTACCTTCAGTTTATA
Source organism: Cottoperca gobio (assembly GCF_900634415.1). NCBI lineage: Eukaryota > Metazoa > Chordata > Actinopteri > Perciformes > Bovichtidae > Cottoperca > Cottoperca gobio. The sequence continues at coordinate 318,584 of NW_021166863.1, read as the reverse complement.
CGAAGGAGATTTAAGTTATGACGGCCAAGAATACGTTTTTCTGCAATCATGTCCACGCTATCAAAGTGGAAACATAACGTCTATTAAATGAGAGGAAGAAGTATTCTTTCTTTGCGTTCGGTTATTATGCACGTCCCTCGTGGGAGCACTATATATTAATAGCAGAGGTTTCCCTGTTCTTGTCCCCCGACAGCTCCTCCTACTCGTTCCGCAAGAGGGGGTTTGTTTGTGCTGCTGTTCCTCCCTTGGACAATGGGGGCCCTGGGTTTTAACAATGGCTCCCACGTCAGAGCCAACTTACTATACTGTGGCTTTGTGGGACAGATTCCCGGAAACGGAGACTCGGGGTCTTGGCTCGACTCCAGTTTCCTGAATGTGGAAGAAGGCTGGGAAAGAAAAGGAGGAGGGAGACGGGAAGGAGGTGGCGCACAAGTGTCTTTGAGGGAAGACAGAAGACTCCAAAGTAAAGTCTCCCAGAGTGTGAGAACAATCCTGTCCAAACTAACCTCGCGGTGCAGAGGAAAGGCGAGATAATCTCAATCCTGGGACGTATTGAAAACACCAATGTGTAACATGAACCAGACTAAATAGTAGAAACGGACTCCAGACTAAAAAGGGGGAAATTAAGTTGAAAAGGTGGGAACCGTGTCGTGTTCTCTGAGATTGGAGGGCCCACTTAGGGAGCCTCCTTGCTGTGGTTGGAGGAGATGAACAGCTGATAAGACAAGGCGAGACAAGGACAGATTGCATCCTGCTCAGTGGGTGGCAGCTAAGTACACAGCGGTGGATAAGAGTGAGGAATTCAGCTTCAGATATTTAAAGACGCATAAAGCGGTCTGTATGGAGACACCTGAAAACATAGCCAAAGGTTCTTCTCCACAAGAACTGACAGCAGTGGGATTTGGAAGTGACCCCAAAATTAAAAGGTGTTTATTATTGACTGTTTGCTAAACCTCTTCCCTGGGCGCCACTTTAGAGTGACAGCCTGAAACATTTGTGACATCCAAGTCCCGAATCCCGACCTGTATGTCCCCAGAAGTTAGACCAAACCCGAGTTTGATTAGTTGTAGCTTGAAACAATATTAAATACTGATCATTGTAAAACGACGGGCACTGTAGCCAACATGATGCATGGCTGTTGTAGTTGCCTACACTAGGGCTATGCATGGCGGCGATGCATGGCGGCGATGCATGGCGGCGATGCATGGCGGCGATGCATGGCGGCGATGCATGGCGGCGATGCATGGCTTTGACATTAAATTAAAACATTTACAAAGATAAATTAAACCCTCGCTGACATGGAGCCGGTGTCACAGGATCGTGAATATCCAGCCAAAAAGCAAAACACATTACTGCAGATACAGGCAGGAGTGGGGAGGGACATACTCGAGGTGCCTTACGAGATACAAACAAAGTAAAGATTTGGACAGTCTGCACGGTTCTTCCTCGGCCCGTGCTTCACCCTTCCACCAAGTTTCATGAAAATCGTGCCGGTAGTTTTTCCCGTAATCCTGCTGACAATCAAACCTTGTTGACTATTAGAGTCATTTAAATCTGATGTACTTTTCTGTTCACGTCCATGTGAACGTTTACTGGCACCACGATAGAAGGGAATCATTAATTCACTTATTGTATTAGCGTTAGCCGGCTGGGACGCATGTCTGCTGGCTAATTTGTTTACTTTCTCACTGCAGTTAGTTACCAAAAAACATGCAGCAATCTACAAGTAACTCAAGTGCCAAGAATACCAGACAATTCCTGCGGGATGATAACAGCAAAGCACTCGGCTGCAGATGGCGACTAAAGCTCCGTGTACACAGTAGACCTCAATGTTTATCATGAACGCAGCGAGTTACAGTGAAATACATCATTTCACTATCTTTATGTAATGAATGCAACAATATTAAACTGTGAGAAATGATAACGTACATATTGTGTAACCAATTAAATAAATTCTACAAATAAGCGTATGAGAACCAAGTTAAATGAATTAAATATGAGCTTGTCTTAATTAAAATCTTTAATTTCTGTTTACACCACATATAAATGTGGTGTTCATGGGAATTTTCCCAGTCGAGAACTAATGTGTCCGATTATTCGAACACCACATGAATGCAGCACAAATGCCTCATCTCACAATTTTAACTAAATTAAATAATAATTTGTGTAGCTGCCCCGTGATTAAGATCCGCTCTAAACCTCTATGGGTCCTTCCCCATGCTGCATCTTCCACCTAGTTTCAAGAAAATAAAGTAGTTTTTTTTATTAATCCTGCTGACAAAAAACAAACAGACAGACGATCTCAAACCAAGCCGAAAACACGACCTCCCTGCCGGAGGTAATGAGGACATGAAATAAAGTAACACTACAATTATTGTATTGTATTGGACTGTATTTGCTGTGTGGTTGGTAGCCATCCTGCACTGATGCGTCGCCAGCGGCAGTGTCAGTCAGGGAGGGCCGGTGGTCTGCTGGGCCTGACGGACATTGTTTAACAGTGATGTCACCACTTCCCGTCAGAGCCCCGGGAAGGGTGGAGGGGGTGGAGGTCGGCGGGCGTGGAAACACACAGATCAGCAGAACTGTGTGACAAAGAGCAAAAGAGCTGGTCCACGGACCGCTGGCATTCAGGTGATCACACACCCTCGATGTAGAAATCACTCTTACACTTGGCCGTCATAAAACAAACAAATAGACATTGATGGAAGAAGTTTAAAGATCTTTTACTGCAGTGAAAGTATTTAAGTCCTGCATTCAAAACCTTACTTAAGTCAAAGTGTGTAATTAGTATCAGCAACATGCAGTTAAAGTACATAAAGTAAAAGTACTGACTGTGCAGTAAATGTTTTATATTATATCTGATGTTCCTGTTAATGTGTTAATTAATGTGTGTGTTACATGTTCCTGTTACATTAATGTGTGTGTTACATGTTCCTCCTGCATTAATGTGTGTGTTACATGTTCCTGTTACATTAATGTGTGTGTTACATGTTCCTGTTACATTAATGTGTGTGTTACATGTTCCTGTTACATTAATGTGTGTGTTACATGTTCCTGTTGCATTAATGTGTGTGTTACATGTTCCTGTTACATTAATGTGTGTGTTACATGTTCCTGTTACATTAACGTGTGTGTTACATGTTCCTGCTACATTAATGTGTGTGTTACATGTTCCTGTTACATTAATGTGTGTGTTACATGTTCCTACTGCATTAATGTGTGTGTTACATGTTCCTGTTACATTAATGTGTGTGTTACATGTTCCTGTTGCATTAATGTGTGTGTTACATGTTCCTGTTATATTAATGTGTGTGTTACATGTTCCTGTTACATTAATGTGTGTGTTACATGTTCCTGTTACATTAATGTGTGTGTTACATGTTCCTACTGCATTAATGTGTGTGTTACATGTTCCTGTTGCATTAATGTGTGTGTTACATTAAAGTGTGTGTTACATTAATGTGTGTGTTACATGTTCCTGTTGCATTAATGTGTGTTACATTAATGTGTGTGTTACATTAATGTGTGTTAAATGTTACATTAATGTGTGTGTGTTACATTAATGTGTGTGTTATATGTTCCTGTTACATTAATGTGTGTGTTACATGTTACAATAATGTGTGTGTTACATGTTACATGTGTGTGTTACATTAATGTGTGTGTTACATTAATGTGTGTGTTACATGTTACATTAATGTGTGTGTTACATGTTACATGTGTGTGTTACATTAATGTGTGTGTTACATGTTCCTGTTACATTAATGTGTGTTACATGTTCCTGTTACATTAATGTGTGTGTTACATGTTCCTGTTACATTAATGTGTGTTACATGTTGCATGTGTGTGTTACATTAATGTGTGTGTTACATGTTACATGTGTGTGTTACATTAATGTGTGTGTTACATGTTCCTGTTACATTAATGTGTGTTACATGTTGCATGTGTGTGTTACATTAATGTGTGTGTTACATGTTACATGTGTGTGTTACATTAATGTGTGTGTTACATGTTCCTGCTGCAGATGTTTCCCTCCTTTACATCCTGTTGGTAGTGTAATCTACACGATGCATCAGATTCTATAAGATCATATTTTTGTATCTTTGTCTCTAAAAAGTCAACTTTTCATGAGTTCCTCAGAAAAACAGTTTTCAGATTTGTGACATCATCTTCCAGCCGATCAAGAGGCTTTTTGAAGACTTTATTTATGTGAAGGAGGAGAATCTTCTCAACACATAAAAGGAACACTTCGGAGAAACATGGTTTTCATTGGACAGGAGAGAATGAAAACTGTAATCTGAAAACTAACTAAAGCTGTGAGATAAATGTAGTGGAGTAAAAAGTATAAATATTTAAATATTAAATATTTACCTCAGACGTAGTGGAGTAGAAGTACAACGATGTATAAAATGGGAAAACCCAAATAAAGTACAAGTAATTGTAATTTGTACTTGAGTAAATGTACTTAGTTACATTCCAACACTGCAAATAAATAAACAAATGTCTGGCAGGTTAAGTAATATTTGACCTAAAGAGATAAAGCAAAAGGCCGGATGTTGGAACAACTCTAAACGTGTCTTTCAAACGAATCACACATTTGTCATCTGACCACATCTATAAGAGAAAGTGTCAACACTGGTTCTGAATGGACCACATGTACATGCATTTGTGTCGGCATGTGTTGAGCTCCTGATTTACTACGACAGCTCATTACAGTCAGCTCCCGGGCCGATCCTGGACCTGACCTCCACACACACACACACACACACGCTGCAAGGGGAGGAGAGCCCAGCGGGTGAAGTTCAGCAGTGGAATTTGTCTAAAGGTCACCAGGTGCTCGTTTCACCAAATTTGCAACAAAAATCCTCTCACATTCACGTTTGACATGCTTGACTAATCAAAACAAACGCCGCACGCACATGCAAGAGATGTGTCGACTTTACTGAAATAATCTGCAAATGAACATTTAGGAAACAGGACGTAGCCACAACATTTGACTCAATCTAACAAAAACTGTCACTTTACATGCATCTGCTGTTTTAGCAGAGAATGTTCCATGCAAAGTGCATAACCTTTGTTAATCCTACGGTATAAAGAATCAACCTCTGTTAACTTGTCTCCTCGTATGGTTGCATTAAGAAGAGCGGCAGAATACCAACATGTGTGCAGGACCCTCTGCAAATCTGTTCCTGTGTCTTTGTAGTTTTCACACAACAAATGTTGCTGCACACTTTCGGAAGTTTCTTAATAAAAGGCTTCACTGTGCTGCTCTCTGTAGTTGTGTGAAGAATGAAAAGAAGATCTTCAGAGAGAAATTGAAACCTGCACACAAACTGAACAATCTGTGTAAAGATTTCTGAAAGTAATGGCTGAGATGTTAGAAAGCATCGATTAAAACATGTGGACGGGGAAACAGGTGAGAGAGGGTGTAAACAAACACTTTATCTGAAGATGAAAGTGAAAGTGAGCTCAGCTGACAGTCACACTAACACTGTATGAGTGAATATTACTCAGCATGTATACACTTCCTGTTCCCTTGTCTTGAAGTCAAAGGGTTTTTGGTTAGATGCCTGAATAAGGTTTGTAGTTAACAGCAGCTAAAGACATTTTAACATTCTGTTCCTCGACTTCAATACGTCAGTAAACACCCGACTCTTTTATGTGTCTTTCAAACTATTCTAACTCAAATGTCCAACCTGTAGATTCATCAGTGTCACTCTAAGAGGAAATGTTTTTGCAGAAGAGGTAAACATGCAAAATCAAATAACAAGTAGGAACCTGTTGGCTTTCTGTCAAAGGAACCAGTGCGATGCAAACTTCCAGGTCGGCCTACAAGCGCTCGACATCCCTGCAGACCTTGATGATCCCGAGTTTCACAGGTAAACCGTGTGATAACACACACACACTGCAGAGTGTGTGTATAAACTATGATGCATAACAGAGAGTTTGTTTAATCATTTTACTGTTTGCTTTGGTTTAGACAAACTTGTTGGCTATTTTTAGCGATTACTTTGGTGAGTACAATGTGACCAAGTTTCAAGTTTATTTAATTTTTATAGCACTTTAAAAAGCAAATAAGGGTTTTTGTACCAAAGTGCTTCACGACAGACATAGACAAACATACATGTGCATTAGAAATTGTAAAAGTAGAAAGAAGTTTAAACACAGAATCAAATAAACACAGAAGTACAGCTTACACACAGTTACAAGCCAGAGAGTAAAAGTGGTCATAATGTTCCTCTTAAAAGCATCACCAGCCTGACGGCCTCCGGCAGAGCCGAGGATAAAACCCGACTCGTTATAAACTGTAGTTTTCCTTTAAAAGGCCTAAAAACCGACTGCTTCTACTCAACCTGCAGGGAACTGCCTTACATTACTTCTACTAGTCAAAATAGAGAAGAGCACAGCGAGCCCTGCGCAGTGATCTGCAGGACAGAGGGCAGTTTTAGTCCAATCCCTGGAGGCCACGCCGACGGGAGAACATGGCCCACGCTGCGGGTCGTCACATCCAGATAGTAAAATATCACAAATGTTACTTCGCAGGCTGCTCACACTGAATTCTTCTCCCTGAGAAACCCTTGAACAACAACCAGGAAGTGACCGAACCACTGCTGGAGTTGGCACAAATGTTGCCGGGCAACTGAACCTTTTTTTGGAGGTACTTTTACTTCACTTGAGTATCTCAATTTTATGCCACTTTATACGTCTACTCTTTTACATTTTATCTACTTCGGCAGAATCATATTGTGATTGTTTTAGTTGTACAAAGTCGTGTTTTCCAAATTAATGATTATAAATAAAGAAAATTAGCTAACATTTGACATATGAAGGGTTTGGTCTTGCGAAACAAAATCCACATCTTATGATAATGCCCGTAATAAAAAAAGATTTTACAAATGACAGCCACAGTGATGGTAAATCCACCAAATCTAACCTGAGCTGCACAACACTGCAGATATATCTGTGAAATCCATTTCAGGGTAGATTTTCCCTTTAAGTCCCTTCTTTGGTGTGTGTCATGCTTTCCACTTCCACAGGCTGTTTTAACTGTATATGGTCTTTATGTGGAATTTGTGATGGAAACATTACAGAGAATCAAAACTCCACAAAAAGAGGCCCAGTGCTGTTAAAGAGCAGCGGCTCAGTCCTCGCTGCCGGCTGAAGGTCAAGAAATCAAATGACTTTGTTTGATTTCCTGGGGCAGTCATGTGTGCCTTTGTTTTGGCATTTCCTCAGAGGAAACTCCTGATTACCGAGTGTAAAAATACACAAGTGACTTATGTGGGGTGGAATATGAAAAGCTCAAAGTCAACAATTAACGTTTTAAAAACAATTCACCTCATCTACCAAACCTTACAACAAAGTCCAGAGCTGCACACCATCAGCGTCTCCTTACGTCAGCATGTGTGTGTTCTGTGATTAATAATGGGGAAGTCATATGATCATATAATCAATTTGTCTGGACATACACATGTTGTTATTGAGTATCTGGAATTAACCCGGCACAGAGATAACATCATGTGACTGTGAAACATAGAGATATCTAAAAAGAGTCTGCAGAACCCCCTCTGTGGGACTGTTTGTATAATTAAATACTAAAGGACATCTTTACACGGAGATGTTTCAATCAGTCCAACTTCAGTCAAGCCAGACAACAAGGAAATAGTCTTAGACTTGTGTTGTGCAAATGTCCTGGAGGTTATATGAACATAAAAGTGTGCAAGAACCTTTATAAGGTAGCCTTTTAGAGGCCACAAGTAAAGAATTATTCTTCCAGGAAAATACCCCCTGCTGGATGGGAAGAGGGGCTTGTCATCAAGGGGGGAAAGGGGAAAACTAACAGTTCAGTTTTTACAGGGGAAACCCTTTTTACGAGCTCCGTTGAGAAATCCGCAGATTAGAACTTGCACAAGTTTCCCCATATAAAACATTAAAGTTAGAAGATAACCTAAGAGCACATATGTATTATTAATGGCTTGTATCTAATTCGGCGTGTATCAAGTAGATCAAGCACGTTTTTAATTACTACAACTCAACTTTTTAATTATGTTCCCTACCAATCCCAGATGCCATGATCTTCCAGAACAATGCGACGTAAGGGCGCAAGGTCAATTTTAAAAACGTATATTTTGTAGAAACGTAGGGCTTTTTGTCTAATCATTTGACAGCCGAATTGACTACAATATCTAGATTACATTGTACATTGTCGTATATTATGTTATGATAGTATGCATGTTTTGAAAGGAGTAAGATAACCTTAAATTGAGAGTTTTTTAGACGGAGTTTGGCGTGATGCAGTTAGTCGTGTTTCCATACATTAACAGATTCAGAAAACCATTTCAACTTGATAACTCTTGAGCAAATCTGCTGCGTTCAAATAGCAACGATGGAAATAAAGAATTAGAGTTGAAAAGAAAGAGCATTTCGCCTACCTGTCAGTGAGTGTTGACTGTGTGCCACTCATTGGGGCTTCCCTTACGAGTTTCCGACGACTTCACCCAAATAACATTATCATGACAACGTCTGTCTCTTAGTGATTAAAACGGCTCCTCGGTGTCCGGTCATATCCACAACCGTCGACGAGTCGTTATCTCCGGCACTCCCGTTATTCTAATGCAATGGCAGCGTTGGATGAACAGTCCCAGGGGAGCGCGAGGAATAAAGTCTTATATTTATTCCCAAGAATCCAAAAAGTTGCAAGAAATAAACAAAAATATTCTCTTTTTTTTTTTTTTGCCTTTCGGGTTGTGAGTGTGTTTCATGGGACTGTCTGCACCAGCAGAGACATCTGGAAACCTCCTGCGCAAAACCTCCCCAAACTTTCTCACATTACATCCAAGTGCAAATTGAGCATATGTCTATTTCCCCCTGGGAAATACTTCCATGGTGACTGCAGCCTGATTATCCGGGGAGGGGTTACGTCAAACTTTGGCTGCTAAATCCAAAATGAACGTCCAGAGTCCACCGAGTTTGTGAAGCATCCTCCTCCAGGTCTTTAATCCTCACTAAATGTGTACAACAGTCTGGGTTTTCTTTTTTTGCTCCACAGTGTGATGCAAATGGAAAAAAAAAGGAAGTGCTTTGTCCCCCCCTCCCCACAAGAGTCCCAAAAGAGGAGAAAACCCACCTTCCATCCTGCTGCGTTCAAGAGCTCCTCGTACTTCTCTAAACTATCATATTTATTAGCCATCTTGTGGTTTTACTTTACTTTTATTCAGAATGTAACAGTGGAAAGTACATTTACTCAAGTACACATTTAATGTGCTTGTACTTTACTTGAGTCTTTAATATTCAGAGGGAAATATTGTACTTTTTGTATTAATACAAAATATAAATCAACTAATAAATCATGAAGTAATGTTATAGATTAATCTTTTCAACAGTATAATTGATAATTCATTATAATCTGAAATAGGCCAGAATGCATAATAAGTATTTTTACTTTTGGTATATTTGATGTTTATACTTTTGCACTTTGACATAAATACACTTTTGAATGCAGAACGTTTGTAGTATTTATATCCTGTGGTTTTCCTTCTTTTACTTAGTAAAATTAAACAATCTAAATACTTATTTCAGCACTGTTCACAATAAAAACATAAACAGATAAATAATCAGATTATACATATATATTAAATGCAATGAAATACAGGTTTATGCAGATATTAAAAAGACCGCTTCCACCTCCCTGCACCTTTTAAATGTCTAACCAGTGATGGAAAGTAACTACAAACATTTAATCAAGCACCATACTTGAGTACAATTATACGTAAAAGCAGCGTCTAGTTTGTGTTTGTCACGTTTCAGATGTCTATGAGATGTTTCACATGTAAAGATATTAATCTTATGTTCTCTATAACTTTATTTTAACATTACTTAGAGGCTCCCTCTTGCATATCATGTGTTCTGTTTGTTACATTGTGCAAATAAAGTTAAACTTAAAGTACAAGATGAAATAGACTCCTGACATGAAAGAAAATAAATGCAGGTGATGCTCACAGGTCTTTCTCACTGAGTACCTTTTTTTCCTTTTAATGTAGCTTCTATTTTGTGTTGTGTTTTTATGTAAATGTGTCCTACGTACGTCATGTTTTAATGTACTCTTTTTAATAGCAGATGTCGACAAATGTCGGCCTTTTGCATGTAAAAGGAAGACAATTAAGTATTTGTTTTATTCTATTCTAAATGAATTCTGAAGAGAACATTAATCAGCATGTGCTGTAAAATGGGATCAGGGTTATTTGGCTAACTGTTAACTGATTCTAGTTAAAACAATATATATATATATATATATATATATATAATATATAATTTTCTTATTTGTTTTTGTTATTCTTATGTGTGATCTGGCTGAATTAATAATGTATTCCATATTTCTATCCACCTACTTCATGGTTCCAGCTTCAAAAAAGTGAGGATTTGTTGCTTTTCCTTTTAATTATTTTTAATTAATTATTAATATTTGATTTATCCATCCATCCATCCATCATCCACCGCTTATCCGATTTAAGTTTTTCTAAATGTTGAATTATTGTTGGATAAAACAAACATTGTGATGGTGTCACTTTGGGTTCTGGGTAATTGTGACCACATTTCTCATTATTTTCTGAATTTTTACAAACCATACATTCAAATTGATTAATCGAGAAAATAATCATTAGTTGTAGTTTTATAAAAAGTATTAACTTAACTACAACAGTAAAATGCTGTTTTTAAACTAATGCATGAGTAATAATAAACATATACACAAAAGTATAATAGATACAGCATTTTTCTTCTTATATATCTTTTTCTGATTATACTTACATTCTATTACCTAAGTTACATTTTCGATGCAGGACTTTTGCTTGTAACACATTATTTTTACAGTGTACCGAAACAGCTTTAATATCTAGAATAAAACTTATTTATAAAGTCATGATGTTACACTCCGGGACAGTAGGTGGCGCCATACACCTTTAACGTTGGTTTGTAGTCCGCCTTTTAAAACCACCGAAGAAGAAACCCATCCATCCACAGGCCAGCCGCAGCTAGCTAGCAGACAACGTAAACACTGGAACATCTTTGAGTAGATCGGGCCGTTTTAGCAGTTTATCTTCTCTTTTCTTTTCGCAATTTATTGCAGAATAACTACATGATGCGGTAGTTTACTTAAAAGTCTTATTGTCAGCCATGTTTGTTTGGATCTCGGGATTATCAAGGCCTTGAAGTTGTTCTGCTAACGGATGGTAAGACATTGATTTTGCTAAGCTAACATCCATTGTAAAGGTTTTCAATACGCGTTAAAACAAAATATAATGTCACTCAAGATATTACGCCTTGCTCGGAATATTTTACTAGTTTATTTGAACGTTATTGGATATTTGTGTATTGGTCATTTATTCAGTATGTGCTCCGTCTTCCGTTGTGTTGACAGATTTTGACCCAGAAAATATAAACGGCTAACAGTTAAATGTTTCTTTGTTTGTGCTTAAATGTCGGAACCTGGTAGAACAAATGTGCAGGTTGTGTAATTATCAAGCCATTCTCATACTTTGGGAATATAAATCGCTCTCTAAGGAGCATTTCAATTAAACAAAATCTCCATTTTTTGTGTGTGGTTGGCCTTTTACGCCAACAATGTTTTGTAGTTACTGGGATGCCCAGTGGTGGGCGGTACTGGTCAGTGTAAACACAAAGGTAAGACTTTGTTGTGATATTTGGGTGCCAGATCAATTATATTCTCCTTTTTTTTCTTCCAATCCCTTATTTAGAGGATGATTGAGAACATTTCTTTAACTACGAAGAGTCTGCAACAACTGAACAGCATGCATTGCAACCCTTCCATTGTCATTTAAACAATATGCATCCAATTTATATCTTAATAACTATATACATTCTGAAAAAAGGGATTTAGAATAACAAAGATGTACATTAACATAATAGAAAATAATCTAGTAAATAATCTAAATTTGAAAACAAAAAACAACAACAAAAGGTTTGTTAACCCCATAAAATGTGGCCGTGACAGTCGAACATAATTGACCTTAATAACTATTTCTAATGTTTCAAAAGCTAAATAGGACTTTGTGTCTATTCAAATGCTTTTTGAAACAAAAAAGTCCATTTTGGCGACTGTCATGTAATTTAAAGGCATTGTAAAGCATAATGTGTTGTAATTGAGTCATTAACTGATGTAATCCCACAATAGTGTGCTGCGATAACAATATGAAACATTAGCGCTACTAAAACATGAATTGTTTGCACCCCTCCTCTGCTCGCCGGCCAAACATAACATCTTAACACAACATTTGTGTCTTCTGTGTTCTGCATAACAGCAGAGTAATTACTCAGCAGTTCTGAGGGACAAGCTTTAACTATAAATATTTAACTTTAAACTATTCACACATGCGTTTATTCAACTCAAAATACTGTAATTGTATATGAAATAATTATCTTCAGACTGTTCTGATGAAGTTAAAAGTGATGGTTTGTTTAGTAACAGGGAACAAATGGCACTAAACTAGACGTCCACCTTTCTTACATGATCAGAATGAACAACTTTCTGCTGTCGTCAAGAGCCGCCTGTCTCTCATCCGTGGTTATATGGTATAAAGCTATAATGTTGTCTAATCGTGCATTACTTTGTTTACTCTCCACTCAGCCCATGATTCAGCTGGAGAAACCGGTGCTGACTGGTACCATGCCTGTGGTATGGCCCACCATCCTTGACCTGGGCAGGGATGAGTGCAAAAGAATTCTCCGTAAACTTGGTAAGGTCATGCAATACAAAACAAACATTGGAGCATTTCTCTCTCACACACACACTCACACTCACACACACACTCACACACTACACACACACTCACACACACACACACACACTCACACACACACTCACACTCACACACAGAACATAGTGTTTGAAACTTGAACCTCTGGAGCCGTGGCCTCGTACCTTTACTGCACCGCCTTCATCTGATTCTAGTTTTTATTCTGTTTAAGTGTTCTGACACTTTTGTTAAATACATTTATTCTTTTCTTGCTGTGTTTTTATGTATTTTGATATGTTATTTGCTTGCTATACATGCTAAGATAGTATTATTATTATTATTATTATTATTATTATTATAACTTAGTTTATGCAACTAAAAGGGAACAAGAAGATAAAATAAATTCATATTTGACTTTATGTGACTGAACTCTGTCCTGTTTGTGTCATTGATTGCTGTCCCCCAGAGCTGGAGGCCTATGCTGGAGTCATCAGTGCCCTGCGAGCACAAGGAGACTTGACAAAGGACAAGAAGGACCTGCTGGGAGAACTCACTAAAATCCTTGGGTAATTGTTTCCTTCATATTCAAAAAATTGACGATTGAGAGAAACTATTTGACCAACTTTTGCACACAAACTTTGCTTTATTTAAAATGTGCCCCCCCCCCTCATCCTCCTCACCCTTCTCCCAGCATCTCGACAGAGCGCCATCGTGCAGAAGTCCGCAGGGCTGTGAACGATGAACGCCTCACCACCATTGCATATCAGTAAGTGTAACATGGAATGTAGGAAAGTCGCAAATTAAATCTAACTTTCTAAATCGTGCTTTTTAAATGTTCTAGTGGAAATTGGGCTCAAACATGAAACACTGGTGATTTATGTCTTGTGAAGTTTGTACGTTTAGTTATTTGTGGATTTATTTTGTAAATTTGCCAAATATGAGTCGTCGTCGTCGTCGTCGTCCCCCCCCCCCCCATATACTCACTACGGATCTTTTCCAGCATGTCGGGTCCTAACAGCTCGTCCGAATGGTCCATTGAAGGACGCCGGCTTGTTCCCTTGATGCCGAGGCTCGTCCCTCAGACAGCCTTTACTGTGACTGCTAATGCCGTGGCCAGTGCCACAGCCAATCAGAATGCTTCCCTGCTGTTGCCAGCTGAAACGGGAAACAAAGAAGGTGGGCCAGCATCACTTTGTATTCGACGAAGCGTGTTTTTAAAACTGATTAGACGCTGATTGAAAATGTTAAACTTCCTCCCTGCAGTGGTCGTATGTTACTCCTACACGAGCACCACCGGCACCTCCAGCGCTACAGCGACCAGCGGCAGCATCGGAGCAACTGTGAAGTCACCACGACCCCCCAGCCCTTCATCCAACGTGGTGGTGCTGCCCAGCGGGAGCACCGTCTATGTAAAAAGTGAGTCACATAATCTAGTCTCAGCCTTCTGTCAAAGTTATCTGTTTTTATTTAGTCTGGGAACTTATTTTAAGAAAAACATTATTTTACTCTAGTTTTAGTCATAATTTCAGTCAATCTCCAAAATATCTGCTTGTTTCTTTCAAAAAATGATTATTCAGTTATAGTTTTTGTACATGTAATCAAATCAATCCGAACCTTTTGTTGATGCATTTGAAGAAGTGTCCTGATCTGCCTCAGGGGGGCGCTATAGCTCGTATTATAAAACGAGAACATGATGCCCTGATGGAAACTCAGGCTTTATGTTTGATGCTTCGAGTTTGATTCAGAATTTCTCCCCACAGTGCCGACGTTATACTGGGTAGGATTTAAATGTCCTGAACGCAGCGTCTCGTAGGATCTGTTGGATTAAATTTGACAACTCCACAAGCGGCCATGTGTGCGTGCATGTTAAACAGCTGGTGTCTAAACAGAACGATGTGTCTGCACATTCGTAACACTGAAGATGTAACGAGAACACAAAAGGACATTTGATATGATTCCACTATCTTCTGATGTTTTAACGAAAATGATCGGCAGATGAATCGATAAACCCCAAAAACAGAACTAGTCATCCCGGCGATATCCTGAACGTCCCTCCTGTGTCCCTCGCAGGTGTGAGCTGTTCCGACGAGGACGAGAAGCCACGCAAGCGAAGGCGGACAAACTCGTCGAGCTCGTCGCCGGTGATGCTGAAGGAGATTTCCAAGGTGACCCCGCAGGTATCCAAGAACATCACGTTGCCGGTGAGCGGCAGCCCCAAGATGAGCAACATCATGCAGACCATCGCCAACTCGCTGCCGCCCCACCTGTCCCCCGTCAAGATCACCTTCACCAAGCCCACCATCCAGTCCACCAACACCACCACGCAGAAGGTGACGCTTGCTCCTGAGAACGTCGACCTCTTTAATGTCGAGCAGAACGACCAAATATTCAATCGTTTGTGGAATCTTAACCCTTTAAGTGGCGGTTTGTTTACATCGTGTCAATAAAAATACAAAAGGCATAAAGGGTTAACACGACACGACACGACACTTGAGTTTTTAAATGTCTCGTGTTCCTTCAGGTGATCATCGTGACAACTTCTCCCAGCTCCAACTTTGTGCCCAACATCCTGTCCAAGTCTCACGCTCACAACGCCGCTCTATCCAAGCTGGTGTCCACCACCATGCTGACGGCGCCCACCCAGAAACAGACGGTGGTCTTCCCAGCCAGCGCCAACCCTACCGCCAACACCGTCGCAGTGACCACAGTGGTGTCCTCTGCTCCTGCAGTGGTCATGTCAACAACATGTAGGTCCTTCCTCTGCACCAACATAAGAAATGTGTATCCACTCTCTTCAGCTCAGTGTTTCATCTCCACCAACTCATGAGAACAATCTTTATCTGCTCAGTACTTCTCACGGGTACATTGTGCTTATCAGAGCTTTTGGTCTGTAAAAACAAAACAATGATCTAAAAGAGGCTAAAAAGCTCCCTGTAGTGTTTATCCTAAACCACTCTGAAACAAGTTGAATCCAAACATGATCTTAAAGACACTGTTTTGAACACATTAGCTCTTCCTGCTTCACTTTGACCTCCGTTGCTAAAGTGTTTGAGCAGCTAGCCGTGTTCTCTGTCGCAGGCGCCTCTTCAGCTGGAGTGAAGGTGGCTTCAGCCAGACTTCCTTCACCTAAGACCATGGTGGGGTCACCGGCTCAGATAATGGCCCAGTTCCCCAAACAGCAGTCCCCCAAACAGCTGCAGCAGAGCTCATCTATGGGAATGTGTAGTGTCACCCAGACCACCAGCACCTTGCCAGGCTGCAAGCCCACCATCCAGATCAAACAGAGTCCGGTGAGTCTCCCCAACATGATCCGTCTGTATGTGTCTGTTCCTTCCTTTCCTTCCTTCCTTTCCTTTCCTTTCCTTTCCTTTCCTTTCCTTCCTTCCCTTCCTTTCCTTCTCTTCCTTCCTTCCTTTCCTTCCCTTCCTTTCCTTCCTTCCCTTCCTTTCCTTTCCTTCATTCCTTCTCTTCCTTTCCTTCCTTCCCTTCCTTCCTTTCCTTCATTCCTTCTCTTCCTTTCCTTCCTTTCCTTCATTCCTTTCCTTCCTTCCTTCCTTTCCTTCCCTTCCTTCCTTTCCTTCATTCCTTCTCTTCCTTTCCTTTCCTTCCTTCCTTTCCTTCCTTCCTTCCTTCCTTCCTTCCTTCCTTCCTTCCTACCTTCCTTCCTTCCTTAACTCTTTATCTCTTTTGTGTAATTCTATCTCTTCCTTTTCATTTCCTCTATCATTCTCTTCTCTCTTTCTTTCTTTGTTATCCGCTTGTTTCTTTCTTCAAATATTATCTTTCTTTTATCGTTTTATTTCTTTCTTGATCCCCTTTTTTCTCGCTCTTTTATCTCTTTCTTTTTGCCTTTTGCCAAATTCCCACCGGGGCGC
>NW_021166863.1:246960-294460 GCF_900634415.1 Cottoperca gobio | reverse complement strand
ATCACCCGTACGCATGCTGAATCACCCGTACGCATGCTGAATCACCCGTACGCATGCTGAATCACCCGTACGCATGCTGAATCACCCGTACGCATGCTGATTTGTTGAACTGGTTTGTTGAAATTCTCTTTATATCTCTTTATATCTCTTGATATCTCTTTATATCTCTTTATATCTCTTTATATCTCTTGATATCTCTTTATATCTCTTTATATCTCTTTATATCTCTTTATATCTCTTGATATCTCTTTATATCTCTTTATATCTCTTTATATCTCTTTATATCTCTTTATATCTCTTGATATCCAGGCAATAAATAATAAATAAAATGCTCTGAAGAAAAAATGATAAAATCTGGTATCTGAGCCGGTAATGAAAAAGAATTCAAAGTAATTCTGTTTTACGCCCGAGGCTTTGATCTCACTAGAAGCTCATCGGGTTACAAACCTGCAGAACTGGGTTGATGATGATGATGATGATGATGATGATGATGATGATGATGATGATGATGACGGAGACGGAGACGGAGACAAATTCCCACAAAATATTTGAAGTTGGAAAGTATTTGTACCCCTGTAGTTGAACATGAGACCTGCATCATAGAACTTCCAATAACATTCTTCTTCTCCTGATTGTAAAGTCCCAAAAGTGATTTAGTGCATGAAATGAAACCCGAGCGGTTCAACAGATGCACTTATTAATGAAGGTATTCACAACCCGAACCCTATCATCTTAAAAACACCTTGTGACTTCCAACACTTAAAATGCTGTGATGGACCTAAAATAATGATACTTCATCTTTGCAATATTCTTAACCTCCATAAAATATATTTATTTATTATTTTATACTTACTTTCCTCCCGCTGTAACTCGTGTCACACTCGAGACTCTCGTGTATCAAGTTCTTTGTCGAGCGTCATATAAACTTACATTACGACAAAATGGCCGACGCTCTCGTTTTGATCTTCTGCTGATGCAAACATTACTTTTCCTCCCCCCCCCCCGGCAGTGAAGGAGAAGGGAGAGTCCAAACCCAGACAGCACACCATCGACCTGAGCCAGATGGTCATGCCCATCCAGCTGGCCCAGGAGAAGAAGCCCAGCCCGGAGCCCCCCAGGCCCTCCACCTCAGAGGCTGAAGCCAGCACAGTCACAGCAGGTGTGTGTGTGTGTGTGTGTGTGTGTGTGTCTGTGTGTGTCTGTGTGTGTGTGTGTGTGTGTGTGTGTGTGTGTGTGTGTGTATAACGCTCTGATTCCTCTTCCAGGTAAAGTCAGCAGCAGAGTGGGCGTGGCCTCAGAGGACGATAGCGTGGTCATGTCCTCCAGTCAGCTGCTCGGGAAGCCTTACAAAATCAGCCATGTTACCGTGGTAACCAAACCGGCTGCCACCGTGTCCTCTGCAGCGTCGCACGTGGTGAGGACACTCGGTCTGATGCTCTGGTTTAGACAGAAACGTGTGTTTGTAGCTGCTGAGTAGATGTCATGACAACAATAGAGAGTACGTGGGTTGTGGTGATTTTGTAATACGCTTCATATTTATGCATCCCATAAACGATGTTCCTTTTTCATACTTCACCTTTTATTTTATTACCTTTTGATAAAGTTCCATCTAATTCACTCGAGCAATACAGAAACGTTAATTAAGATCATTTCTAGTCTCGACTCCGAGTTCTTATTTTAATGACGGTGTCACATATAAAAATTAAAAGACTCTATATACACACACACACACACACACACACACACACACACACACACACGTACATCTGAAGTGCAGTTATGTCCATCATATTGCACATAATGCCCACATTGTACAACAATAACTTTGAGTGTCTGACTCCGTGCTCTTCTCTGTGACTGTTTCAGCCCTCTGACAGCCATGGTAAAACTGAGAGCGTGTTAGAGGTGGGCGAGCTGGAAGGCGACACCTTGGACCCCCAAACGGGTTTGTTTTACCGCTCCAGCCAACCAGCTACAGATCCCACGAAGCAAACCAGCCTCTCTGCAGCCGCTCAGCCGGCGCCCTCGAGCCAGGCAGAGGCCGAGCAGAGCCGCCACAGCTCCGCCTCCACCCAGCCGCCGCCACAACTGCACAGCAAACCTCAAATCAGCCAGCCTTCCTCTTCCTCCGCTGCCTTCCCCTCAACTCTCATTCTGACTAAGAAACTCCCAAAACTACGAGAGCAGAGTCAGCCCAAACCCCAGGCCTTAACCCAGAGCCCCAAAGACAGACCCCCGACTTTACCGGCCCAAGTCACCGGGGCAAAGGTCACGACCCTGGTCATGCCAACCAAGCCCCTGTTGACGCCGCAGCTCCCGAAGCTCCAGCAAGCACCCACATCCCACCACAGACCCCTGCACACCCCCATGTCCCACCCTCCTCCCCTGCAGGCGCACCACCCCGTCGGCACGGAAAAGACTGCCTCCAGCCAGGTGAGCCAGCTGCCAGGTGTGAGATATGAACAACTCGGGGCGTTTGTTTGTTTGACACATGAAGTCACGCCTTTCAAGCGCCTCAGTGGAATGCAAAAATGAAATCCCCCGAGGTGGAGGATCTTGGTCCGACTTCTGTCACTCGAGCTTTCCTCGAGTCACCTGACAGTAAATATCCCTCACGTGCGTGTGAAGGGTTTTTCCTTCCTTCCTCGTTGGATACAATAAAGCATTTGTCATGTTTACCTTGAGCGCAGACTGATGAGCAGCAGCAGTTGATTTAGAGTCGTATTATCTGCAGCTCTATTCTGTTCTTTGTTTCGCTGTGATTGAGTTCTGACAGCTGGTTAGACACAACAACAAAGACGTAGGGCCGAACAATAGCTACGACTACAGTCGTGTTAAAGTGACACCCATTACCGCCATTGATGCCGCCAAAGACAACGAAGCGTAGATGTTAGAGAACGTAGCGTTAACGAAACAAAAGACTGACATTATTCAACTTCCTGTGTTTTCTCCTCTTTCAAATATCTTCCACAGCAGCCAATCATCACACAGAGCGCCACCGTCACCAAGATCACCTTCGGCAGCTCCCACCATTCGTCGCCGGTCTTCAGTAGCGCCGAGGCCACTGCCAAACTAATCCCCGAGTCTAGCTCCAGGCCCTCGGGAGACAAGCCCTCGGTGTCGGACATTCTGAAGATCTCCATGATGGAGGCGGAGATCGATCCCAGCGTAGAGCCCATGGTGGTGGACTCCTCCAGCGACTGCGGCCCTCTGGGGAAAGCCCAGGCCGTGTCGGGCACCCTGGACTCGGGCCAGTTCATCAGCAGCTCCGGGGCCTCCATGCATCTTTCCCACACAAAGTCTCAGCAGTTCAGCTGCATGCCGGGCCTCACAGCACAGAGGAACAAAGAAGACATGGAGGTCATTGAGGTGAGAGATTTATTACAAGATAATGAATGTAATAAATCAGACAAACCTGGAGCACCGTCTATAATGTGAAGTTTGAATATTACGTCAGACTGCTAACACGCTCAAATGTATTCATTTCTCTTTAAACTCGAGGGGAACAGCGACTTCATTCATATTGTGATGTTCACTCAGTGGCCACTTTATTATGTACACCTGTACAATACAACCTGTGACCCCGTCAGGTGTTCCATTATGTTTTAGCATTGATCGCTAATAAAGTGGCCGCTGAGTTTGTGTATTGACTTGAACAGAAACATTAGCGTGATACATCTTCTGTGACTAACGCATGCAGGTGATTCCTCAGTACTCCATCCTCCCGGACTCCAGCCAGTCCAACGTGGTGGTGGAGCCCAGCGGCTTCCTGGAGATCACCAACTACACCAGCCAGCAGCTGGAGGAGGACAGCCCCATGGAGCAGGAGGTGGACAGCAGCAACGACGAGGCCGCAGCGGCCAGTCCCGCCCACCAACCCTAACCCTCTCCACGCTGGAGATGGCTTGTGACCTCAAACCCAGCGGACAAAAGACTCTGGCTGTTTTTTTTACATATAGTGCAAGAGCAAAACTGCTTTCTGTTTTTGTGTAAAATATTAGTTTGTTCATAATAAGTATTTTTTTTCTTTCCCACAACTAATGGCACATGTGGTTTTTATTGCCAGCGAGCAGCGCTGGACGTGGGGGCGAGGTGAAAGGATTAGTTTTAGTGCAGCCCCAGACATTTGGAAAGCTCTCCAAACAAACTGTCCAGCACAGACACTTACACATCCTTAACATTGATTAGTTGGAGGTTTTGGCACTTTGCCTTGTGCCGCTGCACGTAACGTGACATACAGCCGGATCAAACCACTGCAGGCCTGCGTTTCTGTTGATTGTCTAGAGTATTTCAAACGTGTGTTCCCCAATCTTTGTACAAAGCGACTCTCCTGTTGATAGACATCTTTCGATGAAGGTTTTTACCACCAGATGAACAGTATTTTCTTTTGACTGAGGTGCAGCTTTGTAACTTTTGGGATTTAAGTTTTCAGAAGAGAGAACAAAGCTGCATGGAACATAAAGCAGAAAAGCTTCTCGGAGGAAGGATAACATATGTGTTACTGTTCATTGTAACTGATGTAATGTTAAAAGAAAAAGCATTAAGCAATGTACCTTGTTTTCTGTAAGATACGTTCTAGAGTTTCACCAAGTATGCATTTGCTTCTGCATAGTGTGTTTAAACTATGCATTTATTTTATACCTTTTCAAACTAGACGACTAGTTGAGGAAAATCATTTAATCTGCACAATAAACCCGCTAAATAGAACAAGTGAGTTTATACAGTGGTATTGTAACACTTAGGGAGTCACAGTGTGATGATGTGTTCAAACATACTTATCCTTATCTTACAATCCTTTTCCATCCAAATACATGCAATTCTGAATATATTTGATTTTAAAGGTTTAACTAAGACGAGATGAATGTGCAGCGGAGGCTCCAAGATTCAAGCCAGTTGCATATTGGAGGTCCAATCTGGGAGTGATTGTGAAAAAGCTTCAGCTTGTGTGATTTAAAGTCACGTTCCCTCTTCAGCTTTCTAGTGTCAAACCTTCTGCACATACATCCTTCTGCACAGAGAAGCTCAAACATGTGAAGTAACAATAAGCAAAGTAGGTTTTTGTGCGGCGCAGGACTTAAACATCACCTGAAGGTGCCCGTATGTCTTGGTTGTTTCATTTTTATAAATAAGCTGCACATGTTGTTGGACTCCCAAGAGAATCCGGAAGGAAGGAAAAGACGTTTTACTGAAATTCCTTTTAAGAGGGACTTCCTAGAATACAAAGAAGCACTTTGACTCTGAAACTTTAGGAGCTTCCTCTCGTCAAGAAGGTTGTGTAAGAGTGCGTTGGTGTTGACACTTTGGTTCATGGTGTGGATGATGGAGATGGTTGTGTTTGAGGTTAACCAGAAGAATCTTTAATCCTAGTGTAGCTGTGTAAGATAATAGTGTTACTATTAAGACTTTAAAGAATGTACAATTTAGTTTTAAAGCCCCTCTAGTCACAATCCCAGACAAAGCATGTGATGCAGATGTTAATGTGAGTCAATATCTCAAGCTAAGTGTCAGTTTGATTTGACTTTGTGCTGTTGTTGGGATCAAACCTGTGCTTTTCCCACTTCACACGTTACATTGCTGCCCAACACAACACATTCAGATTTTAAAAACAGGCTTTATAAAGAGTTACGAGCCATTTTTGGCCGTGTTATATCATTATATTTATTTACACTTTGTCTGAAATTGGCTCAGTCAGCCAAAAAAAGGTTTCTGGAATTTATGATGACTCCTGCTGGCGAATATAAAATCAGATTTATTGCATTATAATGTCCATCGGAGCCAAGTTTCATGTTTATTGGAGGTTTTTCTGTTGGCTCTGCACACGTGTAAAATCCTTAACGCTCACTGTGGTGGAGTCCAGCGCCACACTGGCACTTTTCCTCCTCATGTTGAAAGTGATCCACTGGCTCCTGGGGGCTCATATCCAGCCTGCAGAGTGTGATTGGTTGGCCTAAACCTCAGAACATGTGGCTCTGTTTAGGAGCATGCTGAGTTACCGTCCCTCCACCCTGCTCCCCTGCACCCCTGCTTGGATAACGTTGCTAAAGTCCCGAAGGATAACACAGTTTACCCTGCTCTGCTTACTCACCTGACTGAGGAACAACTACAAGGACTCTATCACCCCCGTTCTTTAGGAAGAAAACTACATTCAATCCTTGTTTTCAGCGTGAAATAAATATTTCTAATATTCCCTGGAACAAAGTTCTGAATCCTAATATATCCGTGTATAAACAAAACATCCCATCAACAAGTTTTATGAGAACGGCAAAGATGAAACATGGCTGCTTGTCCGTGCTGAGAAGGGATCGTTGCGTTAATGGCTAATAAACAGTTAAACTACACGAGGGATTAAGGCCATCTCAGTGAAGCGTCACAACAGATGTTTGTACCTGTTCATCCAGTCTAACGACGCAATAGCCAGAGCTGATTACGTCGCTTTTGCTGCGTGCACCATCCCACTGGGAACACTACGTCGAGTTAACAGTTTATAAATCAGTAAGACCGACTTCAGGCTAGGGTAACCATAGCATCACCAATATAACATCGTCCCTCTTGCCGAGTCCTTTTCAAGAGGTGGCAGATACTGATGATGCAGAGCTCTTGTCACATGGCGGTCATTGGGTTTTAGCGTTTCTCAGGATCACATTTTCTATGTGTTTTCTTAGGGCTGATACCACC
Organism: Cottoperca gobio; assembly: GCF_900634415.1. Classification (NCBI taxonomy): domain Eukaryota; kingdom Metazoa; phylum Chordata; class Actinopteri; order Perciformes; family Bovichtidae; genus Cottoperca; species Cottoperca gobio. Next base: position 287,785 of record NW_021166863.1, on the reverse strand, counting down.
GATTATTATAAATCAAGACCAATAACCAAAGTAAAACTGAAAATCTAACATTTTTAATAATACAAAACTTCCCCTTCAGCATAAAGTTCTTTGGTGCATCATCACACACACACACACACACACACACACACACACACACACACACACACACACACACACACAGAGACACAGTGAGACACAGAGACACAGTGAGAGAGAGAGGGACAGAGACAGAGAGACACACACAGTGAGAGAGAGAGAGAGAGAGAGAGAGACAGAGAGACACACACAGTGAGAGAGAGAGAGAGAGAGACACAGTAGAGAGAGAGAGAGAGAACAGTGAGGAGAGAGAGAGAGAGGAGAGATGAGAGAGAGAGAGAGAGAGAGAGAGACAGAGAGAGAGAGAGAGACAGAGAGAGGAGAGAGACACAGAGAGGAGAGAGAGAGGACACAGTGAGAGAGAGAGAGAGACAGAGACAGAGAGAGAGACAGAGGACAGAGACAGAGAGAGAGAGAAGAGAGACAGAGAGAGAGAGAGAGAGAGAGAGAAGAGACAGAGAGAGGGACAGGACAGAGAGAGAGAGACAGAGACAGAGAGAGACAGAGAGAGACACAGTGAGAGAGAGAGACAGAGAGAGAGACAGAGAGAGACACAGTGAGAGAGAGAGACAGAGAGAGAGAGAGAGAGAGACAGAGAAATGCTGAATATCATTAAACCATTAAAAGGTGTCGGAGACATTTTGCGTGCTCTCGTCTGAGCGGCAGTTCTTCATCATTTCTGTGGAGCTGATGAAACCTTTAGTACAAACCACTAAAACAAACAATTCCAGCTGCTTCTTAGAGAACAGATGACTTCAGACTCTTCAGTGAAACACACCAAGAGACGGTGTGTTTTGGTGTTCTGTTTGTATTGTTGTTAACAATTAAAGTCTGTTCAACCCTGTGGGAAGGGTTACGGGTGTAAAAGGGCCGGGACAGGAGTTTCCTCCAACATGTCTGTCATTCATCATGGAGGCCAGAGCAGCATTCCTTCAGCTCCGCTTTACTTGATTTCTCTTCCCTTTGCCCTTTAGTCCAATTTGGAAAGCCACGGGTTCCTCTTCTCTAGAACGTATCGGCTCTAAAGAGTATTCCATACTCAACGAAACAGCCATTTTTAACAATGCAAACCATCAGGAAAGGTTTTGTCTGAGGTTAATTATACTTACTACAACACATACTCATGTATGACGCGTCACAGGGTTCTTTATTGTCATTTATCAGTTTGTAAGAAACCTGAGATTTCTGTGAGTCATTGTGGTTTAGTGAACAATCACAACCGTAGACTTTGAAGTGAACTTGAAAGTGCGTCCGTGAGTGAACCAATGGTACTCATCGCTCTTTTAGAGTTGTAGCTGGTGAGTCTCTTTTCTTATCCCGTCCAGGTTTCCTGAGTACTTTATCTTGTAATGACGTTGTTTGTGCTTCATCTGCTGACTCGTATTCTTTCCGAAATCCAAAATATTTCCACACTGCTGATTTATTCCTGAGAAGGGAGTAGATATCCTCGTCTCTTTCTTGGCTGCTTGCCATTCTCTGACTAATGCTAGGCCGCTAGTACTGATTGAATGCTAAAGGCCCTGTCACACATATCCGTATGCCGGTGTATACGAAATATCGGCAATACGTTTATATAAATTAAGGGTAGGTTTTTGATCGTTCGAAGGACGCAGATGACACGCTGAACACGCCAGACACACGGCCCTGTCACACAGTTCCGTGTATTCACGTACTGTATTTACGTAGGTAGTCACGTAGGTATTTACGTACTATATTTACGTAGGTAAGTATTCACGTAGGTATTTACGTACTGTATTTACGTAGGTAAGTATTCACGTAGGTATTTACGTACTGTATTTACGTAGGTAAGTATTCACGTAGGTATTCACGTAATGTATTTACGTAGGTAAGTATTCACGTACGTATTTACGTAGGTAGTCACGTAGGTATTTACGTACTATATTTATGTAGGTAACGTCTGCATATCTTATGAAGCACACGTCGGGTACGTCCGGTAATTTTGAACATGCTCAAAACATCAGCGTTCAACAACGTACACCAGCGTAACACCACCTGCTCTTAACGAACACTACTTATACCTTACCTTATATCAACGCACACCAGCGTAACACCACCTGCTCTTAATGAACACTACTTATACCTTACCTTATATCAACGTACACCAGCGTAACACCACCTGCTCTTAACGAACACTACTTATACCTTACCTTATATCAACGTACACCAGCGTAACACCACCTGCTCTTAATGAACACTACTTATACCTTACCTTATATCAACGTACACCAGCGTAACACCACCTGCTCTTAATGAACACTACTTATACCTTACCTTATATCAACGTACACCAGCGTAACACCTCCTGCTCTTAACGAACACTACTTATACCTTACCTTATATCAACGTACACCAGCGTAACACCACCTGCTCTTAATGAACACTACTTATACCTTACCTTATATCAACGCACCCCAGCGTAACACCACCTGCTCTTAACGAACACTACTTATACCTTACCTTATATCAACGTACACCAGCGTAACACCACCTGCTCTTAACGAACACTACTTATACCTTACCTTATATCAACGTACACCAGCATAACACCACCTGCTCTTAACGAACACTACTTATACCTTACCTTATATCAACGTACACCAGCGTAACACCACCTGCTCTTAACGAACACTACTTATACCTTACTTTATATCAACGTACACCAGCGTAACACCACCTGCTCTTAACGAACACTACTTATACCTTACCTTATATCAACGTACACCAGCGTAACACCACCTGCTCTTAACGAACACTACTTATACCTTACCTTATATCAACGTACACCAGCGTAACACCGCCTGCTCTTAATGAACACTACTTATACCTTATATCAACGTACACCAGCGTAACACCGCCTGCTCTTAATGAACACTACTTATACCTTACCTTATATCAACGTACACCAGCGTAACACCACCTGCTCTTAACGAACACTACTTATACCTTACCTTATATCAACGTACACCAGCGTAACACCGCCTGCTCTTAATGAACACTACTTATACCTTATATCAACGTACACCAGCGTAACACCACCTGCTCTTAATGAACACTACTTATACCTTACCTTATATCAACGTACACCAGCGTAACACCACCTGCTCTTAACGAACACTACTTATACCTTACCTTATATCAACGTACACCAGCGTAACACCACCTGCTCTTAACGAACACTACTTATACCTTACCTTATATCAACGTACACCAGCGTGTTGCTGATATTTTGTATACGTTATGCATTCGTTGGGTATTCGTCTGATACATTCTGTATTAGTACGTTTCTGTCATACGGAGATGTGTGACACGGCCTTAAGGAAGGAGGTGCGCGTGCAAAATAAAAGGCACATCTTGAGGACGATGATAACCAGATTGATGGATCGTTACAACCTTCGTGTCAGTTGCCATCAGGCTCATGTGTTGGACTTCAGCAACTTGAGTTCAGGGGCCTTAATTCTTTCAGTTATTTAAAGCTTCATTCAAAGTCATTGAATGTTTTTCCAAAGCTATCACTGTTCAGTACGTACAACAGTACGTGAATGCATCGCAGACGTTCAGCACGTATTTCTCTGATGACAAAAATGTCTGCCTCAATAAACTGCCATATTACTATTATTTTCTACTTTCACTGAGTTCAACTTTTAACCAACTTTGATTTCAATGCATTTTCATTTTTTGTCAGATCTTCTTAAATACTGTGTTACTGTATTGTTTCCGTGGTCTTTTAACGAGGACTGGGGGACGAATGTTTGTACAAAAGTTCAAGAGAATCCATGAAATAGTTGTTGAGATATTTAGGTCTGGACCAACAAATCAACTTCAGTATGGTTGATGATGGGGTACTGTTGCCTTCAGATCACCACATCTTATGTCTTCATACGCGTACCAGACAACGCTCATTTAAATGCGTTCGAGATGAGTCCATTTCCATCTGTTTCAAGTCAAGGAACTGTCTTTGGGAGACGGATGTGCGTGTTGACCTCTGTGTTCGCTGTGCCCAGCTCTGTGATATCCTCACTGACTGGCAGACTGAGTTTCCTATTATTCATCCACAGTAATCCCGGTGATCCCACACAGAGCTCACTATCCCGATTTATCACCAAGGACCATGGGAAAGGTCAGAGGTGACCTACTTGTGTTTATTTCCGTGGAGTTACATGAATTTAATATGTATATTCTACATTAAACGTTCACTTATTGTTGTAACAGAACACTCAGGACAATGCTGTTATATATCCTGCATCTGCTGCAAACAAGTAAAGGGCGTATTTACTCGACTTGCTTTGAGGCTTTTCCAAGAACATTGTGTTTAAGAGTCAGTCAGGTTTGTTTTCACGTGCAGGACAAGAGATTGTAGGCATATGGCTGTGAGATAAACCCAATATTATGCCAAATTTCCCAATTTATTGTCCATGCACATGCTGAAAAGTGTATTTGTTGATTCACGTGAGGGTGTGATTACGCTCAAGGCAAACGGATAACAGAGGTTTCTGTCTGAACGTCAACAAACTGAATGCTTAATCATCTTAAAAGGGACATTTCGCCCAAATGACTCCATAAAAACCATATTTTCTGACTCATTTCTGGAATATTTTCTTCTTTTAGCCAGTGGTGGAGGAAGTAAAAGTACTAATGCCACACTGTACAATACCTGTAAAGTCCTGCATTGGAAATGTGACTTAAGTAAAGGTTAATAAGTATAATCAGCTAAATGCACTGAAAGTCTTAAAAGCACCAAATGCAGAAACATCTGAACTTAATAAAAAGAAAACTCAGAAGTACTTAACTTTTTCTCAATTGGCAAATTGATTATTATTGATTATTAAATTGATAATCAAATGAATAACAAAACATGTTTTATAAAGTCTTTTATATAAAGTTTTGTAAAGTAAAACTGTAAAATATATGTAATGCAGTAAAAAGTATTTCCCTTTGAATTGTAGTGCAGTAATAGTACCATGAAAAATACTTCAGTAAAGTACAAGTACCACAAATTTGCACTTTTACATTTCCCAACGGCTTTTCTTTCAGTCAGTTTTTCAACTGTTAATTTCCCGTTTGTAGGACTAATAAAGTAATATATTAACTGACTAACACATTCACCTTTTTGTTTGTTTACAGCAGGTGTTCCTTCTCACTTTCTTTTCCAAGTTGTGTGACTAAGAACTCCTGATTTGTTCAACCTTCCCCTCATAAAAGAGCGTTTTTTGATCCCAGCATGACTAAACTATGATGAATACAGGTTAATAACACTCATTTATGACTCAATGCGCGGTCACAGAGAGGAGGAAAAGTGAAGTCTGCTTCCAATCATACACTTCCCGCAGGCCTCTGATTCTATCTCTGCTCATCTCATAAACAAGGAAAACAAACAAGGAAAAGGCGGTGGAATTCAGGAAAGGTCTTTGAAAGGAAATGATGCCTTTCGGCGGGGTGGCACAGCTGCTGGTAGGTGGGACGCACTTTGTTTTGTCTTTGGGGCGTGGAAGGGTGAAGCTTCGACGCTTTGCGAACATGTAGACTTCATATATTTGGGAGGAACACGGTTTCCCTTCAGAGGCTGAAGCCCTGGAGAGTTGATGCCATGCTGGGAAAATAAATGAAGTTGGAGTCGTAGTCTAAGTTGATCTCCCAGTAGATTTCTCTGGACGGGAGGAATTTGTTTGTGTTTCAGGTAATTCAGTAGTCCTGCTATCGCTGGCTGATTGCAAATAAACACTGGCAAGAAGAAACTGTCTCTGCACTCATCTGGTCTGCTTCCCTTTGCTGATAATGCTTCCCATTTACACAGAATTTCAAGAGAATCGGCAAAAGAAACTGTGAATAAATGCTTGTTTCCATCCACTACAGTTATACAAGTAATGTTGCAGAAGAAGACATCATTAAACGAGCGCCAGTCGAATCTCAAACGATGGAAAACAATGTAGAAAACTTGTTTGAAATATCACATTATTAAATTAATGAAGGTTGCATCAGATCTGCGTGAGCTCTGGACCAGTTCTTTATGAAACTGTGGCCGGGCGGATCACCACTGTGTTGGTAACTCATAGGAAACACTGGCAGGACCCCATGACCCCAGGTTTTCAGGCCCTCGAATATATCTATAAGGATTAATAATTAAATAAATATAAAAAATCATTTAAAAAGTGAAGTTTAGAGGTGCTGGTAGGCAGATCTTGTCACCTTTGGGTCATTTGCACTTGTTTTGTCTCTTCAGCGGAGCAAAAGCTTCAGTTGACGTTGAAGTCACATGCTTCATGTACGTCATCATGTATTCTCATAATCTGCTTCCATTGCACTTTGTTGCATTCATGGAGTTTTATGCCCAAATTGAAAATGTGCACATAAACAAGTGGATGGAAACGCACCTATTGACAGGACAACTTTGCCTTTTTCAATTTCTTACAAAGCTGTGTTTACGGTTCGGTTCGATCTTTGTCATGATTTCCTCCTTTGCTCCCGACAGACCAGCCGACTTTGTCACTTTGTGGTAAACAATTATCCTTTTAAGGCATTCAGTCCGTCTCGACAGACAGCTGCACAACCATAAATAGGTTCTTCTCAGGGAAATCATTTATGCCGTCACTTCTCTGCTGAGGGCAGATTGTCATGAACTTTCCAGAGCACATTCATGCTCCCAAGAGGATGCACGCTTTCTATTTTAGAAACAGCCCATCAGCCTTCTTCTAGGGCCTCCATCAGGCCAACATGTCAACTTTGCACACATGATCTCATAATATACAAGTCAATTGTATTTACGGTATATATCCCAATATCATTAGTTATAAGTTTGACTTTAAAACTTACAGTATTCGACACTTTCCCCCTAAAAAAACTCTTTAACTGGGAACAAATGGAAGAAACTTCAGGAAGAGCAACGAAGGGAAGGATCCCTCTCCGAGGACGGACAGACACGCAACAGACCAACATAGTAAAATAACAGTAAAGATGACAGGATGACAAAAATATAGATAGATTTGTAAACATGAATTGGCAGATTGAGCCGACGACAGGATACTGATCAAACTACAGCTGTTAGCTGTCACCACTTTTAGAACTGATAAGAGCCGGGAAAATCTCCCAAACCGACAGTAAAATCTAATGAAACATTTTGTTCGTGGAAGTCCTGATGAAATCATGGGACACATAACGAACACTTGACTTTAGGTCATCAGTTCTGTAACTGGGAAGCAGAAGGGCTGAACTCTCACCCACATAAACAGTCTAGACTGTTTCAGATACGACATTAAAATGATGATTACTTCTGGGGTTTCCTGTCGCTGTTTGAAAGTTAAATAAGCAAATTCTCAATTATAAATCCAAACAGAAAGATTATTGTTGTTATACTAAAAGCAGGAGCCACATGTCTTTTACATATTCAGTGTATTACATGCTTCAAAGTCTTGTTCGGTTTCCTAAACAATACCCTAAAGAATATAGAGAAAGTATATTTGTTATTTAAATGCTTCACAGCGTGGTGGAGCTTCTTCAAACATCTTCTTCTGCTTCACGGTGTTCAAACAGCTTCAGACGGGGATTCTGGGCAGTATTCAAATGAAACACAAACACCGTGACGTGTTAATATTAGTGCCACAAAGCAAAGTGTAAACCAACGTGATGCTTCATTGTTAAGACAAAAGCTTTGTTTCCAACTGGAACATTTCACAAAGTGTCCGTGAGATTCTCATGTCTGTTTCCAGAGTGATTAAGAGGCTTTTTCATCTTTGACGTAACCCAGCCGACAACTTCCTGTACCACCCTGGACGGTAAATTATCTTCAGTAAGCGTGTTTCTCCCTCCTGGGGGGGGGAGGGATGGAAGATCTGAGTCACAGACTGTAAAAGGCTTTCATTAGACTTCTCATGCTGAACAGCTCTTTCTCAATCTTAAAGCTTAATCCAAACGTAAACACAGGAGGAAAGTGCTGAGGAAGAGAGGCTGGAGAAATAATACATCAAATTAAAAGCCTTTAGCTCTGAGTGAAGGAGCCTGATGTAAGGAATGGGAACCACTTAAAGGCCGTGTCACACATCTCCGTGTGACAGAAACGTACGCCGGCGCATACGAAAATCTGTCAGAGTCCAAATACGTCCAACTTTTCATCGGATCGGAAAAGTGAACATATACAGATACGCATGTCTAACCTATTGATATCACATCACTTACTAATACAAACTGTATCAGACGAATACCCAACGAATGCATAACGTATACAAACAATATCAGCAACACGCTGGTGTACGTTGATATAGGTAAGGTATAAGTAGTGTTCGTTAAGAGCAGGTGGTGTTACGCTGGTGTACGTTGATATAAGGTAAGGTATAAGTAGTGTTCGTTAAGAGCAGGAGGTGTTACGCTGGTGTACGTTGATATAAGGTAAGGTATAAGTAGTGTTCGTTAAGAGCAGGTGGTGTTACGCTGGTGTACGTTGATATAAGGTAAGGTATAAGTAGTGTTCGTTAAGAGCAGGTGGTGTTACGCTGGTGTACGTAGATATAAGGTAAGGTATAAGTAGTGTTCGTTAAGAGCAGGTGGTGTTACGCTGGTGTACGTTGATATAAGGTAAGGTATAAGTAGTGTTCGTTAAGAGCAGGTGGTGTTACGCTGGTGTACGTAGATATAAGGTAAGGTATAAGTAGTGTTCGTTAAGAGCAGGTGGTGTTACGCTGGTGTACGTTGATATAAGGTAAGGTATAAGTAGTGTTCGTTAAGAGCAGGTGGTGTTACGCTGGTGTACGTTGATATAAGGTAAGGTATAAGTAGTGTTCATTAAGAGCAGGTGGTGTTACGCTGGTGTACGTTGATATAAGGTAAGGTATAAGTAGTATTCGTTAAGAGCAGGTGGTGTTACGCTGGTGTACGTTGATATAAGGTAAGGTATAAGTAGTGTTCATTAAGAGCAGACGGTGTTACGCTGGTGTACGTTGATATAAGGTAAGGTATAAGTAGTGTTCGTTAAGAGCAGGTGGTGTTACGCTGGTGTACGTTGATATAAGGTAAGGTATAAGTAGTGTTCATTAAGAGCAGGTGGTGTTACGCTGGTGTACGTTGATATAAGGTAAGGTATAAGTAGTGTTCGTTAAGAGCAGGTGGTGTTACGCTGGTGTACGTAGATATAAGGTAAGGTATAAGTAGTGTTCGTTAAGAGCAGGTGGTGTTACGCTGGTGTACGTTGATATAAGGTAAGGTATAAGTAGTGTTCGTTAAGAGCAGGTGGTGTTACGCTGGTGTACGTAGATATAAGGTAAGGTATAAGTAGTGTTCGTTAAGAGCAGGTGGTGTTACGCTGGTGTACGTTGATATAAGGTAAGGTATAAGTAGTGTTCGTTAAGAGCAGGTGGTGTTACGCTGGTGTACGTTGATATAAGGTAAGGTATAAGTAGTGTTCATTAAGAGCAGGTGGTGTTACGCTGGTGTACGTTGATATAAGGTAAGTATAAGTAGTATTCGTTAAGAGCAGGCGGTTGTTACGCTGGTGTGCGTTGATATAAGGTATAAGTAGTGTTCGTTAAGAGCAGGTGGTGTACGTTGATATAGGTAAGGTATAAGTAGTATTCGTTAAGAGCAGGAGGTGTTACGCTGGGGTGCGTTGATATAAGGTATAAGTAGTGTTCATTAAGAGCAGGTGGTGTTACGCTGGTGTACGTTGATATAAGGTAAGGTATAAGTAGTGTTCGTTAAGAGCAGGTGGTGTTACGCTGGTGTACGTTGATATAAGGTAAGGTATAAGTAGTGTTCATTAAGAGCAGGTGGTGTTACGCTGGTGTACGTTGATATAAAGTAAGGTATAAGTAGTGTTCGTTAAGAGCAGGCGGTGTTACGCTGGTGTACGTTGATATAAGGTCTAAGTAGTGTTCATTAAGAGCAGGCGGTGTTACGCTGGTGTACAGTTGATATAAGGTAAGGTATAAGTAGTGTTCGTTAAGAGCAGGCGGTGTTACGCTGGGTGCGTTGTTGAACGCTGATGTTTTGAGCATGTTCAAAATTACCGGATGTACCCGACGTGTGCTTCATAAGATATGCAGACGTTACGTTACGTTAGACATACGTGAATACGTGAATACAATATTAAATATTAATATTATACAGTTTGAGGCAGACAAACGTTTTGTTCAATAATCAAGAGACACATATTAGAAATGACATTCAGTTTAATTTCATTAACTTCTGTTTCCTCCTTGAATCAGTTGTTTATTATACTCTGATAATAATTGCCATGCATGTGCAACATTTACGTTATTTGATTTCCTGCTGAGAATTAGATGAGATCAATCTTCTCATCTAAATTTCTGCAAGAAATCTCGGCCTCCCGAGCATCACATTAAGTACAATTATACCATAATGTGTCTAAACTACAGGACCACTCTAAATACGCACATAGCGAATATAACGTTACGGTAGGCTATTAAAAGAAATGGGGGTAGTGTGAATACTACGTTCAGAGGTTTTACACAAATAAAGTGTCACACAGTGTTTAAGTGTAGAAAATAACCTTCATTTGGTACAAAGTATTACGTTTCAAGATAACATCACAGGATGAGAAAAGTTACACATCAGCTGGACTTCATGCCAGTGTAGTCCACGACAATACAGCGCTGGATTTCATCTTCATTTATTTCATCTAAAATACACAGTATGTATATTATACTTCATCGTGTCACAGTATTCATTTCAGTGCTTAGCCATTTCAAATGAATAGATTTGGTGTCCACAGGGGATCAATACAGAAAAACATATTGTTTAAAATGTCCAGCTTGGTTTTTATAGTAACACAATTATTCTTAGTGTTTTCAGTCACAAAACAAGATACAATCACACAAAACAGAAGAACATTTAAAGTGCAAACTACATAAAGGGTGAAGGGACGGCTTAATAAAAACTAGATATACGTCATCGTCCATGAGTAGAGCATTTTGTTTCATGACCTTTTGTAGTGTTTGTGTGTCTTTATTTTTAGCTTAAAGGAAAATCCCCCTCAGATACTCTTCCACTGAACGTCACTGCGTTTCTGTTTCACTCCCTTTGTCTTCGTTTCAACACTTAAAGTTCAATATTAAGAGAGAACGCTATGATATCGCTCTTGTGTCACATATGAGGCTATACAGTCAGCAGTGAGTTAACTTAGCTTAGCTTAGCATAAAGACTGAAAACAGGAGGGAAAGCTAGCTTAGCATAGCTCCTCTAAAACTCACTACTCAACGCGTTATATCTCGTTTGTTTGATGTAAAAACGATATATTGTGGTTTGTACGTTTTTTAAGCTTCAGTGGACGTACAAGTCACATGCTTCTTTTTCTTTTACAGATACATCAATCTATCCACCTCTGCCAAGCGTAAAAACATTTCTTCCCAAATGTTTTGCGTTTCCAGAAAGTTCCTGGAGTTACTACGTACAAATTAAACAAACAAGATATAACTTGTTAGCTTTGGATAGAGCTAAGCTAGCTGTTTCCAGTCTTTATGCTTAGCTACGCTAACTGACTGGGGTCATCCTTAAAATAAATAAGACCCTTTGATCGGATGACTGTAGCTTCATATTTAACATGAAAGAGGTATTCATTTCTTCTCATCTAACTCTCTGCAGCCAATAAGTGTATACTTCCCCCATGAAGTCAAAGTATTGGTGTGACTATGGTCAACAGTGTTGAAGTGTTTTAGTGTGAATTTATCCTTTTACATTCAATAAACTTATGCTGGTTAGCAAACATTATCCATCATGCTTTAAAGTTGCAGTTCCTGTAATGACCACTAGATGCTGACAGCAAGAAACGTATAAAAGTCCTTTAAAAAAAGACCAAACTGTCGAGTTTCTATGATTTGTCTATTGTCTTCATTTCAGAGATCTAGAGAAGCGAAGTCCCGCATTTTCTGGTTTCCTCAATGGGACCTTTTTTCTGAAAAATAATGAACGGTAGAGACAAATACTTTTTTGATCGTGTTTGAATTGTGCCATTAATTACACATATGATGTCTGTAAATATAAAAGATAATTTTGCCAGTCAAGAAAGTCTCTCGTCTCGCACAACATACGACTGTTACCTTGCGATGGGCGGACAACTTCTCATATCTCCATCAATAACTTCTGCTAACTTTGCTCCCTCTTAAGTAAAGATACCAGTACGTGTAAAGAATAAGAAGTCTGGGAAAGTTTTTAAAATGCCCCAAATTCCAAATGCAGTTTGGTGTGTGAGAACATCCAAAGTCTTTCTAAGGATTGATAGAGGGTATTTTTTTGAGGGAGGGGGGGGGGGGGGGTTGTGTCTCCTTGAAGTTGGAGCATAAAAACTGAACTTCCCGACCCCCTTATAAGGCATTTCCCTGCGAGCAGTGGGAGGGGGGATGCAGGATATTCTCACAGGATGTGATGGCTGGAGAGCAGCCGGAGCCGTGATGTGCAGGGAGCAGTCAGCTGAGAGGACAGATTTCTGTTGCGGTGTTTGCGTGGTTACAATCGATCTGTGAGTGGGTGTGTGTGGGTGTGTGTGTGTGTGTGGGTGTGTGTGTGTGTGTGAGCGCGCTGAGGATGTGAAATCAACATGGTCAGGAGACACAGTGAAGACTAGTTATCAGCTGAAAGTGAGGTAATGTTGAGCTCTCTATCAAATAAAAGCATGATGTTGTTGTTGCATGTGGGAGCAGATGTGTGCAGATGTGTGCAGATGTGTGCAGAGTACAATTACAAATACTGCAATGTGAAAATACTCCTTTAACCTGCATTCAAACGCCAAACGAAGTTAAAGTACAGAAGTAATCAGTTACTAGTTTGCAGAGAAGATTTTACATTACATGATATTTCAAAATAAAAGCTCTGGTTGTCACTGTTGGGAAAGTTACTTTAGAAATGTAATAGATTACATATTACTCGTTAAAATATGTAATAATTAGTTGTAAATACTTCAAAGTAGTGTAACTTATTACTTTGATTACTTCTCTAATAAATGTCTCAATACTGTCAAACTTTTATTAAAAGTTCTTCAAAATAACTTGAATTATTATCTGTATTTTAAGTTAAGTAAAGTAAATAGTCCACAATGTCATAAGTAATGTAGCTGTTTGAATTACTTCCTCAAAGTAATGTAACTTATTACATTTGATTACTTCTCTCAATAAAGATTAAAGGTTAAAAACATTTAAATTAAAGTTAAATCAGGCAGTTTACTCAACCCTGATTACTGTCAAACATTTATTAATAGTTAATAAATATAACTTCCATTAAGATTAAAATATAATTACATAAATACATCATTAAAAAAGATGGAAAATCAGCAGTTAAAGCACAAAAGTGTGAATGTTGCCATATTTAATATTATTTTACTACATATTAAAGATATTTTACTTTGTAAATAGTCTATAAATTGTGATACCGCCAAAATAAAAGGGGGATCATCTTCACTTAAAATATCGTGTTTTAAATGTACAACTAAATAATAATAATAATAATAATAATAATTTAAAAAATGTATTTGTATTGCACTTTTCTTAACAATGTTACAAAACAATAATAATAAAATACAATAATAATAAAATATAGATAAATGCATTGCAATTCACTTTTATTTACACAGATAAAAGCTTTTATTCAAAGTGCACGTTCTGCAGGAAAATGCCTCCTGTGACTTTTTTATTAAATAAAATAAAATAAATGACGTTATTAGATTTGCATCAGTGTGTTGGCAGCATGTCACTGTTGAAATATTGGCTCATTTAACTTGACATTATTTAAATGAACCCATGCAACATGTTTAAAACGGGAAAAAGTGTCTCAAGATTATTTAACTTTTTTATATAATATCTGCAAAACAAAATGGAAACACTCACGTAAACCTCACGAACACATGTACGTCCATGTGTTGCTTCAGAGAGACAACGTGCAGCCTTTTCATCTGCTTTAAGCAGCATTTTAAACGCTTCTAAAGGTGCTTATTGAACACAAATGTGTCTCATGCTTCTATTTGTGAACGATCCAAATGCTTTTCAGTCGCACTCATGAAGGAACAAACAGCACTGTGATGAATATCTGTGTTGAATATTAGATTTCACATGAATCACTCTTACGCTTTGTCATTTTAAACACTCAAATTAATAGTTTCTAGAGCAACAGCTGCTGGAAAACCTTTATGGCACGACTTACATGATCCCTCCCATGGGTACTTAGCATTACTGTGCGACTAATTACTCCCACATTGTCTCCCCTGCTAACATGCTGTTCTGTTTTGTTCAAGGAAATATTTTAGCAAGTTTCCGCAAAAAATAATGAGCCACAAAAAGATGACTCACCGAGGCCCCGGCAAAACAATCTGTTTCCAAACAATAACCTACACGGCAGAATTGATTGCATTTACGCAGAAGTGTCTCTGTTCGACCAGTTCTGCAGCTAAACACAGCGAAGCATAAAAGAGAAATGTCAAAGCAACAAAAAGCCCCTTTTCTTTGTATCACAGGGCATTAATAGCACCGCTATAGGTCAGCATGTCACACATGTAGGTAGGGCGACTCCCCTCTTCCTTCCCTTTCTGGAGTCACAGCACCTACAGCATGCTTCCTGCATTCGTGTGTTTGTAACTCGTGCGTCCTGGACTCTCTCCCTGTGCCGCAGCACCATGGCCGCCTTCCAGCTGCTCTTCCCGCTGATTCTCAGCTGCGTGGCGGCATCTGCACGTCCTCCCCGCCACCTCCCTGCATGCCAAGTTGTAAGTAAAAGCTGAGACACACACACACACACACACACACAGATCCACAGTTATTGTATTTGTGTCGTCCCTCGCAGCTTTTCTCAAAGTTTATGGGATTGTTTGTAGAAATATATTTATTTATTGTTTGTTTTCTTTCTTTTACTACTTGTTGTGCTGCTGGTGAGTTTTGTGTACGTATATATGTAGTGCTATGAGTTTGTTTTGTTTAGTCTTTGATGAGTATAAATGTAATATTTGTATTTGTTGTAGAGGACTTTATTAGCTTCCTTCCTCTCCTGCACAGAAATGACGGGTTTGTCTATTGTATTTATTTTGCATGCTAATAATTGTGCAAATAAACTAAATTAAACACAAAAAAACTCTCTTTTCAAACAATTAAAATGCAAACGCTGTCAGGTCGGAGTCTGTTTATAGGTCTGACATGACTAAACCATTACAATAAAGGCATTTTAATCAAAAAGAGAGTTCTCTGGCAGTGTGTGTGTGTGTGTGTGTGTCTACATCCTTATCCAAAGAGCATCTCAAACAAACTCATCTTGAGTCCAGGAAGCGCTCCCAAACTAAACACTTCTAAATTCAGTTTATATCGCATCTTCTCCTGCAGCCACATTCCTCACATGTCTAGTTAAATAAATAAATACTTAATGCATTCATCTGTTTTCAGTTTATGACTGAGTTGAAGCACCTAATCCATCAGGTGCTGGAGGTATTTTCAGATTATCCTCCGCAGCAGACGATTTGTTTGAAGGTTTCTGAGCTGAGCAGATCTGCTTCATGAGCTTCAGCTCTTGAACTGAGCTGCAGACCTTCAGGCTTCAATATTTAGACACGGAAACATTATTTGGCTTCGCTGGAAGAAACACTGGGAAGTGTTTTTGTGAAGTGTGTACAGTAGACTGTGACATGTTTTCTGGTGAATCATGTTTTAGTTTTTGCTTCTCATGAAAACTGTTTCTAGTTGTGTAGTGGACTGGAAACTCTCGTCGCTTCCTGTGTGATGGAGGATTTCCTTCATTTGGAAAGACCAGCACACACGCAGAAGAGCTTTCATGACTGAAGAGGTGGATGTTGATGTTACGTGTGACTAAAACTGTGCAAATACTCAATTGTAATATCGAGTAAAGGCATGAACAGAAGAAGAAACAAAAGGCAGGTGTATACATACACATTTTAACAACAAGGCAAAAGCTACAAAGCATAAAGACGAAGTGCAAAAGAAACACATTATAACATTTAAATACAATTAAAAGTCATTAAAAGCCTTGAATTACTCACCCCGTGTTACCTTCAAGTCTTTCTTTTTCTCTCATGCCTCAACGATCAGCGAGAAAAGTCGTGATGACCTGAAATAAATGTCGGCCGCGTTCAACTACAGCAAAACTATATAAAACATCTGTTTACAAACTCTCACACAACTCGTGCATTCATCCAGTCGTAGGCTCACTGCTTCACAAACACAGGACTTTTCACTAAAACTAAAACTATTTAAAACATGTGCAGAGTCCGTTTTTTCATTCTTTGTTCACCGTGTGAGAAAAACAATGTTTTCTACAAGATTTCAAGGACAACACAGGGACAGTAATTGATGTACAAATGGTCATTTTTGCGGGTGAAATGTTCCTTTAAACCCCACAAGGTCACACTGGTTCCCACACCGGGTACCACTGAAACCTCTCCAGCTGTCAGATGGATAGAAAGTACAATATTTCCCAACCAAATTTAAATTGAAATGGAGGAGGAAGTAAAAGTACTAAGTTATTTTCCACCACCATGCGTTGTAAATAAACACACACATATAATAAGTGTTTGTTTATATGACCACCATCACATGCTTTTAAATGATCATCATTTATTTTATTTGTACCTCGATGTCCGACAACATAAACAAGATGTTTTGCCCTCCAGTAGTTCTTGAATAACCAAAAGTATTTGTTTACGAGTCCGGCGTGTACGCACGGAGGAATGCCACTTTCAGGATACCACAAATATGCCAAGAAGCTAAATGCACTAAACGGAGAAGGCAGACAGTTTTATGAGCAGTTGTTTTGGACAGAAGGGGTCTCTGACCATGCGGATTCAATTTTAAACAACACTTAATAACTTAAATATCTGAATCTATGAAGGGAAAACAGAGAAGATGATGAAAACGGTGTAATAAAGCTGTGAGGTGTATTCTCTTTAAAGCTCTTGTGTTGGATGAAGAGGTCATTAACTAGCAGTGGATTCTTTTAAAGAGAAATAGCCATCAGAACAACTCACTATCATAAACTTTAGAGGTCTGTGCTGCTGCCAAGAACATGCCGTAGATACTCATAAATCGACCCTCCACACGTACGCTTTAAACATTTGGTCTGTATTGTGTCATGCTCAGGCACTCTGGCAGCGTGCCCGACATAATCAGACTGGTGTGTTTGTGTTTCCTTCGTAGGTCCAGATGGATGCGTTTTGCAGCGATCTGAGCCTCAGAAGTGCCCCAGCCGACCTTCCTCATGGCGTCCAAATGCTGGACCTCTCCCGCAACCAGGTGCAGAATCTCACCCAGAAAACTCTCGCGTACCACACGGGTTTCCATCACCTGAACCTCCACTCGAACAACATCCACTTCATCCAGCCGGGGCTCTTCAAAGACATGACGGATCTGAAAGTCTTGGATCTGTCCAAGAACCATCTGAATGTTTTCGCTCTGTCCAAAATCAACATTGGGCCTCTTACAGCTGTAGAGTCGCTTGATCTTTCAAACAACGGGCTGTACACGGGGATGTCAGACTATTTCCTTGCCGATTCTCCATCGCTGGCGAATCTTTCTCTGAATGGTAACAGCATCACCAAAATAGCTCAAAACACCTTCAGTGGATCCTCATCGTTGAGAAAAATCAGCCTCCACAATAACGTCATCTTGGAGATTGAAGATGGAGCTTTTGATTCCTTGGATCATCTGACTGAACTCGATTTGTCCAAGAACTCGATCACGTGCATCACAGACTTCAACCTCTGCAACTTAAAAGTGCTGAATCTGAGCAAGAACAGCATGGAGCTCTTCCACAGCACAGCATCAACACTTTCATATAAACTCCTCCATCTTGATCTGAGTGAAAACAAAATGCCCTACTTCCCTCTTCTCCCTAGACAAAACATGCTTGAATATTTGGACGTTTCACGGAACCATCTTCAGAGCATCAACGTTATGGGGAGTCTTGAAAAAAAGACAAATGTGTTTTTTTATTACCTAAAATACCTGGACATGAGTTACAACCAACTCAAAAGCATTCCAGATTCGTTTTTTTACTGTATGGGGTCCCTGGAGGTCCTGAACGTGAGCAATAACTGCATCAGCTCGTTCTCTATCACCAACCCAGGCCTTCTGCAGACGGTGAAGATTATCAACCTCAGCTATAACTCCCTGCAGAGCTTGACATTTGGGGAAAACACTATGCAATCGCTGGAAAAGCTGTTCTTGCATGGAAACGACCTCGCCACCCTGGACCATCAAATGTTTCAAAGACTTCCAAGTATCAAACATCTGCAGCTGCAGCAGAACAATCTGAAAATCTGTTCCTCGCAGGAAAACCACGAGGATCCTCCGGGTTGCGTCTCCTTTGCTTTCATAAGAAACTTGCAGTTCCTGAACTTGTCTGAAAACAATTTGAGGAATTTGCCCGCGAACGCGTTTGCCAACACGTCGCTGATGTTACTGGACTTGTCCCTGAACCCGGGGTTGGACATGGACAAAGACTCCCTCTCGGGTTTGGAGCATACCCTAATCCACCTCCTCTTGAGCGAAAACAACATTTCCAGCCTAAACACAGACTTGTCTTCGCTGAGGAGTCTCAAACACATAGACCTGTCCACCAACCAGCTGACCACTCTACCCATGTGGAACAAAGACTCCTCCATAGAGTCGCTAAACCTGCAGAACAACAACCTGGTCACACTGGAGTCCAGCACCATGCTCGCTCTGGAGCACTCCCTAAAAACTCTCTACATGGGCTCCAACCCTCTGAGCTGCTGCAGCAACCTCGACTTCCTGCACATGGTCCAGCACTCGGCCGTGGTCGTACCCGATATCGAGACCGTCACCTGCGTTCACGAGGAGTATTCAGAACCGGTCAACATCGAGAAGGTGACGCAGGAAATGTGTCACCGATCAGGCGTGCAGAACTACGTCATTGCTGTTGTAGTGATAGTGTGTGTTGTGATGATCGTGCTCGGGCTGCTGGTTAAATGTTTCCACAAGAGGAAACGAAAACACATCCGAAGCTTTACCGCTTAATGAAGGAGTTTATGTTTGGGACTTGGTTGGTGGTTTTTAACAAGAGACAGTTGAAAAACTTGAATGTATCTGCCAAAGTCTTCTGAAGGGACAATTTATAGGCTTTATTTGGGTTTATCGCCACCATCTATGCCACTAAAGTGAATAAATCCAAATTCGGTGAAAAGGAAAAGAAGCCTGGGATGAGACATGCGAGAAGCAACCACAATGGCTGCCTGTCAATGAAGAAAACACATGCCATAATAGAGAAGCAAAGTCCGGCCCCTTATGTTGGACCACCAAGGGACCTTATTTTGGAGAAGAAATGCACGGAAGTCAACGGCGAGAGACAAATAATCTTTTGATCCTGTTTGAATTGTGCCTATGAATTACACTTATGTTTTCCAGTTTAAAAGGTAATGTTGTCAGTCAAGAAAGTCACAGTTTGTAGTTAAACTGTTGAAGAATAAGACTGTGAAAGCACGTGATTAGAAAGACCCAAAAGTCGTGTAAGTGACGTCAACTTTCTCTTCCGCTGAATCTACGATACCCGTGTGTTTCGTACCGGGATGTATTCGCACGAGCAACAGGTCATCCTTCAACCTCCCGGCTAGCTGGATAAAACCCGTAAGCTAACGTTACATTCGTGTGTTAGTTAAGTAACCTAGCTAGCTAGCAAGGTAACAGTCGTATGTTGTGCGAGACGAGAGACTTTCTTGACTGGCAAAATTATCTTTTATATTTACAGACATCATATGTGTAATTAATGGCACAATTCAAACACGATCAAAAAAGTATTTGTCTCTACCGTTCATTATTTTTCAGAAAAAAGGTCCCATTGAGGAAACCAGAAAATGCGGGACTTCGCTTCTCTAGATCTCTGAAATGAAGACAATAGACAAATCATAGAAACTCGACAGTTTGGTCTTTTTTTAAAGGACTTTTATACGTTTCTTGCTGTCAGCATCTAGTGGTCATTACAGGAACTGCAACTTTAAAGCATGATGGATAATGTTTGCTAACCAGCATAAGTTTATTGAATGTAAAAGGATAAATTCACACTAAAACACTTCAACACTGTTGACCATAGTCACACCAATACTTTGACTTCATGGGGGAAGTATACACTTATTGGCTGCAGAGAGTTAGATGAGAAGAAATGAATACCTCTTTCATGTTAAATATGAAGCTACAGTCATCCGATCAAAGGGTCTTATTTATTTTAAGGATGACCCCAGTCAGTTAGCGTAGCTAAGCATAAAGACTGGAAACAGCTAGCTTAGCTCTATCCAAAGCTAACAAGTTATATCTTGTTTGTTTAATTTGTACGTAGTAACTCCAGGAACTTTCTGGAAACGCAAAACATTTGGGAAGAAATGTTTTTACGCTTGGCAGAGGTGGATAGATTGATGTATCTGTAAAAGAAAAAGAAGCATGTGACTTGTACGTCCACTGAAGCTTAAAAAACGTACAAACCACAATATATCGTTTTTACATCAAACAAACGAGATATAACGCGTTGAGTAGTGAGTTTTAGAGGAGCTATGCTAAGCTAGCTTTCCCTCCTGTTTTCAGTCTTTATGCTAAGCTAAGCTAAGTTAACTCACTGCTGACTGTATAGCCTCATATGTGACACAAGAGCGATATCATAGCGTTCTCTCTTAATATTGAACTTTAAGTGTTGAAACGAAGACAAAGGGAGTGAAACAGAAACGCAGTGACGTTCAGTGGAAGAGTATCTGAGGGGGATTTTCCTTTAAGCTAAAAATAAAGACACACAAACACTACAAAAGGTCATGAAACAAAATGCTCTACTCATGGACGATGACGTATATCTAGTTTTTATTAAGCCGTCCCTTCACCCTTTATGTAGTTTGCACTTTAAATGTTCTTCTGTTTGTGTGATTGTATCTTGTTTTGTGACTGAAAACACTAAGAATAATTGTGTTACTATAAAAACCAAGCTGGACATTTTAAACAATATGTTTTTCTGTATTGATCCCCTGTGGACACCAAATCTATTCATTTGAAATGGCTAAGCACTGAAATGAATAACTGTGACACGATGAAGTATAATATACATACTGTGTATTTTTAGATAAATAAATGAAGATGAAATCCAGCGCTGTATTGTCGTGGACTACACTGGCATGAAGTCCAGCTGATGTGTAACTTTTCTCATCCTGTGATGTTATCTTGAAACGTAATACTTTGTACCAAATGAAGGTTATTTTCTACACTTAAACACTGTGTGACACTTTATTTGTGTAAAAACCTCTGAACGTAGTATTCACACTACCCCATTTCTTTTAATAGCCTACCGTAACGTTATATTTCGCTATGTGCGTATTTAGAGTGGTCCTGTAGTTTAGACACATTATGGTATAATTGTACTTAATGTGATGCTCGGGAGGCCGAGATTTCTTGCAGAAATTTAGATGAGAAGATTGATCTCATCTAATTCTCAGCAGGAAATCAAATAAACGTAAATGTTGCACATGCATGGCAATTATTATCAGAGTATAATAAACAACTGATTCAAGGAGGAAACAGAAGTTAATGAAATTAAACTGAATGTCATTTTCTAATATGTGTCTCTTGATTATTGAACAAAACGTTTGTCTGCCTCAAACTGTATAATATTAATATTTAATATTGTATTCACGTATTCACGTATGTCTAACGTAACGTAACGTCTGCATATCTTATGAAGCACACGTCGGGTACATCCGGTAATTTTGAACATGCTCAAAACATCAGCGTTCAACAACGCACCCCAGCGTAACACCGCCTGCTCTTAACGAACACTACTTATACCTTACCTTATATCAACGTACACCAGCGTAACACCGCCTGCTCTTAATGAACACTACTTAGACCTTATATCAACGTACACCAGCGTAACACCGCCTGCTCTTAACGAACACTACTTATACCTTACTTTATATCAACGTACACCAGCGTAACACCACCTGCTCTTAATGAACACTACTTATACCTTACCTTATATCAACGTACACCAGCGTAACACCACCTGCTCTTAACGAACACTACTTATACCTTACCTTATATCAACGTACACCAGCGTAACACCACCTGCTCTTAATGAACACTACTTATACCTTATATCAACGCACCCCAGCGTAACACCTCCTGCTCTTAACGAATACTACTTATACCTTACCTTATATCAACGTACACCACCTGCTCTTAACGAACACTACTTATACCTTATATCAACGCACACCAGCGTAACACCGCCTGCTCTTAACGAATACTACTTATACCTTACCTTATATCAACGTACACCAGCGTAACACCACCTGCTCTTAATGAACACTACTTATACCTTACCTTATATCAACGTACACCAGCGTAACACCACCTGCTCTTAACGAACACTACTTATACCTTACCTTATATCAACGTACACCAGCGTAACACCACCTGCTCTTAACGAACACTACTTATACCTTACCTTATATCTACGTACACCAGCGTAACACCACCTGCTCTTAACGAACACTACTTATACCTTACCTTATATCAACGTACACCAGCGTAACACCACCTGCTCTTAACGAACACTACTTATACCTTACCTTATATCTACGTACACCAGCGTAACACCACCTGCTCTTAACGAACACTACTTATACCTTACCTTATATCAACGTACACCAGCGTAACACCACCTGCTCTTAATGAACACTACTTATACCTTACCTTATATCAACGTACACCAGCGTAACACCACCTGCTCTTAACGAACACTACTTATACCTTACCTTATATCAACGTACACCAGCGTAACACCGTCTGCTCTTAATGAACACTACTTATACCTTACCTTATATCAACGTACACCAGCGTAACACCACCTGCTCTTAACGAATACTACTTATACCTTACCTTATATCAACGTACACCAGCGTAACACCACCTGCTCTTAATGAACACTACTTATACCTTACCTTATATCAACGTACACCAGCGTAACACCACCTGCTCTTAACGAACACTACTTATACCTTACCTTATATCAACGTACACCAGCGTAACACCACCTGCTCTTAACGAACACTACTTATACCTTACCTTATATCTACGTACACCAGCGTAACACCACCTGCTCTTAACGAACACTACTTATACCTTACCTTATATCAACGTACACCAGCGTAACACCACCTGCTCTTAACGAACACTACTTATACCTTACCTTATATCTACGTACACCAGCGTAACACCACCTGCTCTTAACGAACACTACTTATACCTTACCTTATATCAACGTACACCAGCGTAACACCACCTGCTCTTAACGAACACTACTTATACCTTACCTTATATCAACGTACACCAGCGTAACACCTCCTGCTCTTAACGAACACTACTTATACCTTACCTTATATCAACGTACACCAGCGTAACACCACCTGCTCTTAACGAACACTACTTATACCTTACCTTATATCAACGTACACCAGCGTGTTGCTGATATTGTTGTATACGTTATGCATTCGTTGGGTATTCGTCTGATACAGTTTGTATTAGTAAGTGATGTGATATCAACTAGGTGCATGCGTATCTGTATATGTTCACTTTTCCGATCCGATGAAAAGTTGGACGTATTTGGACTCTGACAGATTTTCGTATGCGCCGGCGTACGTTTCTGTCACACGGAGATGTGTGACACGGCCTTTAAGTGGTTCCCATTCCTTACATCAGGCTCCTTCACTCAGAGCTAAAGGCTTTTAATTTGATGTATTATTTCTCCAGCCTCTCTTCCTCAGCACTTTCCTCCTGTGTTTACGTTTGGATTAAGCTTTAAGATTGAGAAAGAGCTGTTCAGCATGAGAAGTCTAATGAAAGCCTTTTACAGTCTGTGACTCAGATCTTCCATCCCTCCCCCCCCCAGGAGGGAGAAACACGCTTACTGAAGATAATTTACCGTCCAGGGTGGTACAGGAAGTTGTCGGCTGGGTTACGTCAAAGATGAAAAAGCCTCTTAATCACTCTGGAAACAGACATGAGAATCTCACGGACACTTTGTGAAATGTTCCAGTTGGAAACAAAGCTTTTGTCTTAACAATGAAGCATCACGTTGGTTTACACTTTGCTTTGTGGCACTAATATTAACACGTCACGGTGTTTGTGTTTCATTTGAATACTGCCCAGAATCCCCGTCTGAAGCTGTTTGAACACCGTGAAAGCAGAAGAAGATGTTTGAAGAAGCTCCACCACGCTGTGAAGCATTTAAATAACAAATATACTTTCTCTATATTCTTTAGGGTATTGTTTAGGAAACCGAACAAGACTTTGAAGCATGTAATACACTGAATATGTAAAAGACATGTGGCTCCTGCTTTTAGTATAACAACAATAATCTTTCTGTTTGGATTTATAATTGAGAATTTGCTTATTTAACTTTCAAACAGCGACAGGAAACCCCAGAAGTAATCATCATTTTAATGTCGTATCTGAAACAGTCTAGACTGTTTATGTGGGTGAGAGTTCAGCCCTTCTGCTTCCCAGTTACAGAACTGATGACCTAAAGTCAAGTGTTCGTTATGTGTCCCATGATTTCATCAGGACTTCCACGAACAAAATGTTTCATTAGATTTTACTGTCGGTTTGGGAGATTTTCCCGGCTCTTATCAGTTCTAAAAGTGGTGACAGCTAACAGCTGTAGTTTGATCAGTATCCTGTCGTCGGCTCAATCTGCCAATTCATGTTTACAAATCTATCTATATTTTTGTCATCCTGTCATCTTTACTGTTATTTTACTATGTTGGTCTGTTGCGTGTCTGTCCGTCCTCGGAGAGGGATCCTTCCCTTCGTTGCTCTTCCTGAAGTTTCTTCCATTTGTTCCCAGTTAAAGAGTTTTTTAGGGGGAAAGTGTCGAATACTGTAAGTTTTAAAGTCAAACTTATAACTAATGATATTGGGATATA
The DNA here is from genome assembly GCF_900634415.1 of Cottoperca gobio. Classification (NCBI taxonomy): domain Eukaryota; kingdom Metazoa; phylum Chordata; class Actinopteri; order Perciformes; family Bovichtidae; genus Cottoperca; species Cottoperca gobio. The sequence goes on along the minus strand of NW_021166863.1, from coordinate 262,788 downwards.
TACCGTAAATACAATTGACTTGTATATTATGAGATCATGTGTGCAAAGTTGACATGTTGGCCTGATGGAGGCCCTAGAAGAAGGCTGATGGGCTGTTTCTAAAATAGAAAGCGTGCATCCTCTTGGGAGCATGAATGTGCTCTGGAAAGTTCATGACAATCTGCCCTCAGCAGAGAAGTGACGGCAGAAATGATTTCCCTGAGAAGAACCTATTTATGGTTGTGCAGCTGTCTGTCGAGACGGACTGAATGCCTTAAAAGGATAATTGTTTACCACAAAGTGACAAAGTCGGCTGGTCTGTCGGGAGCAAAGGAGGAAATCATGACAAAGATCGAACCGAACCGTAAACACAGCTTTGTAAGAAATTGAAAAAGGCAAAGTTGTCCTGTCAATAGGTGCGTTTCCATCCACTTGTTTATGTGCACATTTTCAATTTGGGCATAAAACTCCATGAATGCAACAAAGTGCAATGGAAGCAGATTATGAGAATACATGATGACGTACATGAAGCATGTGACTTCAACGTCAACTGAAGCTTTTGCTCCGCTGAAGAGACAAAACAAGTGCAAATGACCCAAAGGTGACAAGATCTGCCTACCAGCACCTCTAAACTTCACTTTTTAAATGATTTTTTATATTTATTTAATTATTAATCCTTATAGATATATTCGAGGGCCTGAAAACCTGGGGTCATGGGGTCCTGCCAGTGTTTCCTATGAGTTACCAACACAGTGGTGATCCGCCCGGCCACAGTTTCATAAAGAACTGGTCCAGAGCTCACGCAGATCTGATGCAACCTTCATTAATTTAATAATGTGATATTTCAAACAAGTTTTCTACATTGTTTTCCATCATTTGAGATTCGACTGGCGCTCGTTTAATGATGTCTTCTTCTGCAACATTACTTGTATAACTGTAGTGGATGGAAACAAGCATTTATTCACAGTTTCTTTTGCCGATTCTCTTGAAATTCTGTGTAAATGGGAAGCATTATCAGCAAAGGGAAGCAGACCAGATGAGTGCAGAGACAGTTTCTTCTTGCCAGTGTTTATTTGCAATCAGCCAGCGATAGCAGGACTACTGAATTACCTGAAACACAAACAAATTCCTCCCGTCCAGAGAAATCTACTGGGAGATCAACTTAGACTACGACTCCAACTTCATTTATTTTCCCAGCATGGCATCAACTCTCCAGGGCTTCAGCCTCTGAAGGGAAACCGTGTTCCTCCCAAATATATGAAGTCTACATGTTCGCAAAGCGTCGAAGCTTCACCCTTCCACGCCCCAAAGACAAAACAAAGTGCGTCCCACCTACCAGCAGCTGTGCCACCCCGCCGAAAGGCATCATTTCCTTTCAAAGACCTTTCCTGAATTCCACCGCCTTTTCCTTGTTTGTTTTCCTTGTTTATGAGATGAGCAGAGATAGAATCAGAGGCCTGCGGGAAGTGTATGATTGGAAGCAGACTTCACTTTTCCTCCTCTCTGTGACCGCGCATTGAGTCATAAATGAGTGTTATTAACCTGTATTCATCATAGTTTAGTCATGCTGGGATCAAAAAACGCTCTTTTATGAGGGGAAGGTTGAACAAATCAGGAGTTCTTAGTCACACAACTTGGAAAAGAAAGTGAGAAGGAACACCTGCTGTAAACAAACAAAAAGGTGAATGTGTTAGTCAGTTAATATATTACTTTATTAGTCCTACAAACGGGAAATTAACAGTTGAAAAACTGACTGAAAGAAAAGCCGTTGGGAAATGTAAAAGTGCAAATTTGTGGTACTTGTACTTTACTGAAGTATTTTTCATGGTACTATTACTGCACTACAATTCAAAGGGAAATACTTTTTACTGCATTACATATATTTTACAGTTTTACTTTACAAAACTTTATATAAAAGACTTTATAAAACATGTTTTGTTATTCATTTGATTATCAATTTAATAATCAATAATAATCAATTTGCCAATTGAGAAAAAGTTAAGTACTTCTGAGTTTTCTTTTTATTAAGTTCAGATGTTTCTGCATTTGGTGCTTTTAAGACTTTCAGTGCATTTAGCTGATTATACTTATTAACCTTTACTTAAGTCACATTTCCAATGCAGGACTTTACAGGTATTGTACAGTGTGGCATTAGTACTTTTACTTCCTCCACCACTGGCTAAAAGAAGAAAATATTCCAGAAATGAGTCAGAAAATATGGTTTTTATGGAGTCATTTGGGCGAAATGTCCCTTTTAAGATGATTAAGCATTCAGTTTGTTGACGTTCAGACAGAAACCTCTGTTATCCGTTTGCCTTGAGCGTAATCACACCCTCACGTGAATCAACAAATACACTTTTCAGCATGTGCATGGACAATAAATTGGGAAATTTGGCATAATATTGGGTTTATCTCACAGCCATATGCCTACAATCTCTTGTCCTGCACGTGAAAACAAACCTGACTGACTCTTAAACACAATGTTCTTGGAAAAGCCTCAAAGCAAGTCGAGTAAATACGCCCTTTACTTGTTTGCAGCAGATGCAGGATATATAACAGCATTGTCCTGAGTGTTCTGTTACAACAATAAGTGAACGTTTAATGTAGAATATACATATTAAATTCATGTAACTCCACGGAAATAAACACAAGTAGGTCACCTCTGACCTTTCCCATGGTCCTTGGTGATAAATCGGGATAGTGAGCTCTGTGTGGGATCACCGGGATTACTGTGGATGAATAATAGGAAGCTCAGTCTGCCAGTCAGTGAGGATATCACAGAGCTGGGCACAGCGAACACAGAGGTCAACACGCACATCCGTCTCCCAAAGACAGTTCCTTGACTTGAAACAGATGGAAATGGACTCATCTCGAACGCATTTAAATGAGCGTTGTCTGGTACGCGTATGAAGACATAAGATGTGGTGATCTGAAGGCAACAGTACCCCATCATCAACCATACTGAAGTTGATTTGTTGGTCCAGACCCAAATATCTCAACAACTATTTCATGGATTCTCTTGAACTTTTGTACAAACATTCGTCCCCCAGTCCTCGTTAAAAGACCACGGAAACAATACAGTAACACAGTATTTAAGAAGATCTGACAAAAAATGAAAATGCATTGAAATCAAAGTTGGTTAAAAGTTGAACTCAGTGAAAGTAGAAAATAATAGTAATATGGCAGTTTATTGAGGCAGACATTTTTGTCATCAGAGAAATACGTGCTGAACGTCTGCGATGCATTCACGTACTGTTGTACGTACTGAACAGTGATAGCTTTGGAAAAACATTCAATGACTTTGAATGAAGCTTTAAATAACTGAAAGAATTAAGGCCCCTGAACTCAAGTTGCTGAAGTCCAACACATGAGCCTGATGGCAACTGACACGAAGGTTGTAACGATCCATCAATCTGGTTATCATCGTCCTCAAGATGTGCCTTTTATTTTGCACGCGCACCTCCTTCCTTAAGGCCGTGTCACACATCTCCGTATGACAGAAACGTACTAATACAGAATGTATCAGACGAATACCCAACGAATGCATAACGTATACAAAATATCAGCAACACGCTGGTGTACGTTGATATAAGGTAAGGTATAAGTAGTGTTTCGTTAAGAGCAGGGTGGTGTTACGCTGGTGTACGTTGATATAAGGTAAGGTATAAGTAGTGTTCGTTAAGAGCAGTGGTGTTACGCTGGGGTACGTTGATATAAGGTAAGGTATAAGTAGTGTTCATTAGAGCAGGTGGTGTTACGCTGGTGTACGTTGATATAAGGTATAAGTAGTGTTCATTAAGAGCAGGCGGTGTTACGCTGGTGTACGTTGATATAAGGTAAGGTATAAGTAGTGTTCATTAAGAGCAGGCGGTGTTACGCTGGTGTACGTTGATATAAGGTAAGGTATAAGTAGTGTTCATTAAGAGGCAGGTTGTGTTACGCTGGTGTACGTTGATATAAAGTAAGGTATAAGTAGTGTTCGTTAAGAGCAGGTGGTGTTACGCTGGTGTACGTTGATATAAGGTAAGGTATAAGTAGGGTTCATTAAGAGCAGGCGTGTTACGCTGGTGTACGTTGATATAGAGGTAAGGTATAAGTAGTGTTCATTAAGAAGCAGGTGGTGTTACGCTGGTGTACGTTGATATAAGGTAAGGTATAAGTAGTGTTCGTTAAGAGCAGGTGGTGTTACGCTGGTGTACGTTGATATAAGTAAGGTATAAGTAGTGTTCTTTAAGAGCAGGCGGTGTTACGCTGGGGTGCGTTGTGTATAAGTAGTGTTCTTTAAGAGCAGGGCGGTGTTACGCTGGGGTGCGTGTTGAACGCTGATGTTTTGAGCATGTTCAAAATTACCGGACGTACCCGACGTGTGCTTCATAAGATATGCAGACGTTACCTACATAAATATAGTACGTAAATACCTACGTGACTACCTACGTAAATACGTACGTGAATACTTACCTACGTAAATACATTACGTGAATACCTACGTGAATACTTACCTACGTAAATACAGTACGTAAATACCTACGTGAATACTTACCTACGTAAATACAGTACGTGAATACCTACGTGAATACTTACCTACGTAAATATAGTACGTAATACCTACGTGACTACCTACGTAAATACAGTACGTGAATACACGGAACTGTGTGACAGGGCCGTGTGTCTGGCGTGTTCAGCGTGTCATCTGCGTCCTTCGAACGATCAAAAACCTACCCTTAATTTATATAACGTATTGCCGATATTTCGTATACACCGGCATACGGATATGTGTGACAGGGCCTTAGCATTCAATCAGTACTAGCGGCCTAGCATTAGTCAGAGAATGGCAAGCAGCCAAGAAAGAGACGAGGATATCTACTCCCTTCTCAGGAATAAATCAGCAGTGTGGAAATATTTTGGATTTCGGAAAGAATACGAGTCAGCAGATGAAGCACAAACAACGTCATTACAAGATAAAGTACTCAGGAACCTGGACGGGATAAGAAAAGAGACTCACCAGCTACAACTCTAAAAGAGCGATGAGTACCACTGGTTCACTCACGGACGCACTTTCTTCAAAGTCTACGGTTGTGATTGTTCACTAAACCACAATGACTCACAGAAATCTCAGGTTTCTTACAAACTGATAAATGACAATAAAGAACCCTGTGACGCGTCATACATGAGTATGTGTTGTAGTAAGTATAATTAACCTCAGACAAAACCTTTCCTGATGGTTTGCATTGTTAAAAATGGCTGTTTCGTTGAGTATGGAATACTCTTTAGAGCCGATACGTTCTAGAGAAGAGGAACCCGTGGCTTCCAAATTGGACTAAAGGGCAAAGGAAGAGAAATCAAAGTAAAGCGGAGCTGAAGGAATGCTGCTCTGGCCTCCATGATGAATGACAGACATGTTGGAGGAAACTCCTGTCCCGGCCCTTTACACCCGTAACCCTTCCCACAGGGTTGAACAGACTTTAATTGTTAACAACAATACAAACAGAACACAAAACACACCGTCTCTTGGTGTGTTTCACTGAAGAGTTCTGAAGTCATCTGTTCTCTAAGAAGCAGCTGGAATTGTTGTTTTAGTGGGTTGTACTAAAGGTTTCATCAGCGCTACAGAAATGATGAAGAACTGCCCGCTCAGAACGAGAGCACGCAAAATGTTCCTCCGACACCTTTTAATGGTTTATGATTTACATAATTCAGCATTTCTTCTCGTCCTCTTCTCTCTCCTCTCTGTCTCTCTCTTGTTATCTCTCTGTCCTCTATCTCTCGCTGTCTCTCTCTGTCTCTCCTCTCTCTCTCTCTTCTCTCTCTCAATGCTGTCTCTCTCTGTATCTCTCTCTGTCTCTCTCTCTCTCGTCTGTACACTGTCTCTATCTTCTCTCTCTGTTTGTTATCTCTGTCTCTCTCTCTTCTCTCTCACTGTGTCTCTGTTCTCTCGTCTCTCTTCTGTCCTCTCTCTCTCTTCTCTCTCACTGTGTCTCTCTCTTCTCTCTCTGTGTGTGTCTCTCTCGTCTCTCTCTTCTCTCTCTCCTGTCGTCTCTGTCTCTCTCTCTCTCTCTCTGTGTTTGTGTCTCTCTCTGTCTCTCTCTCTCTTATCTCCTGGTTCTTCTTATGTCTCTTGTGTGTGTGTCTCTCTCTCTCTCTCTCTGGTTTCTGTTGTCTGTGGTCTTCTCTCGCTCTGTGTCTGTTTCTCTCTCTTTTCTCTCTCTCTCGTCTATCTGTGTGGTCTTCCTTCTTCTCTCTCTCTCTCTCCTCTGTGTCTGTGTCTCTATCTCTGCGGTCGTGTCTCTCTATCTCTCTCTCTCTCTCGCTTTCTCTTATCTCTCGGTCATCTGTCTGTGTTGTGTATATCTGTTCTCTCTTGTTCTCTCTCTCGTCTCTATCTCTCTGTGTCTGTGTCTGTCTCTCTCTCTCTCTGTGTCGTGTATTCTCTCTCTCTCTGTGGTATGGTCTCTCTCTCGATATGTCTCTCTATATCTGTGTCTGTCTCTCCTCTTCTGTGTCTTGTCTCTCTGTTATCTCTCCTCCTCTGTTGTCTCTGTGTGTTCTATCTCTCTGTGTGTGTGTCTGTGATGATGCACCAAAGAACTTTATGCTGAAGGGGAAGTTTTGTATTATTAAAAATGTTAGATTTTCAGTTTTACTTTGGTTATTGGTCTTGATTTATAATAATCGGTGGTATCAGCCCTAAGAAAACACATAGAAAATGTGATCCTGAGAAACGCTAAAACCCAATGACCGCCATGTGACAAGAGCTCTGCATCATCAGTATCTGCCACCTCTTGAAAAGGACTCGGCAAGAGGGACGATGTTATATTGGTGATGCTATGGTTACCCTACCCTGAAGTCCCAGTGGGATGGTGCACGCAGCAAAAGCGACGTAATCAGCTCTGGCTATTGCGTCGTTAGACTGGATGAACAGGTACAAACATCTGTTGTGACGCTCACTGAGATGGCCTTAATCCCTCGTGTAGTTTAACTGTTTATTAGCCATTAACGCAACGATCCCTTCTCAGCACGGACAAGCAGCCATGTTTCATCTTTGCCGTTCTCATAAAACTTGTTGATGGGATGTTTTGTTTATACACGGATATATTAGGATTCAGAACTTTGTTCCAGGGAATATTAGAAATATTTATTTCACGCTGAAAACAAGGATTGAATGTAGTTTTCTTCCTAAAGAACGGGGGTGATAGAGTCCTTGTAGTTGTTCCTCAGTCAGGTGAGTAAGCAGAGCAGGGTAAACTGTGTTATCCTTCGGGACTTTAGCAACGTTATCCAAGCAGGGGTGCAGGGGAGCAGGGTGGAGGGACGGTAACTCAGCATGCTCCTAAACAGAGCCACATGTTCTGAGGTTTAGGCCAACCAATCACACTCTGCAGGCTGGATATGAGCCCCCAGGAGCCAGTGGATCACTTTCAACATGAGGAGGAAAAGTGCCAGTGTGGCGCTGGACTCCACCACAGTGAGCGTTAAGGATTTTACACGTGTGCAGAGCCAACAGAAAAAACCTCCAATAAACATGAAACTTGGCTCCGATGGACATTATAATGCAATAAATCTGATTTTATATTCGCCAGCAGGAGTCATCATAAATTCCAGAAACCTTTTTTTGGCTGACTGAGCCAATTTCAGACAAAGTGTAAATAAATATAATGATATAACACGGCCAAAAATGGCTCGTAACTCTTTATAAAGCCTGTTTTTAAAATCTGAATGTGTTGTGTTGGGCAGCAATGTAACGTGTGAAGTGGGAAAAGCACAGGTTTGATCCCAACAACAGCACAAAGTCAAATCAAACTGACACTTAGCTTGAGATATTGACTCACATTAACATCTGCATCACATGCTTTGTCTGGGATTGTGACTAGAGGGGCTTTAAAACTAAATTGTACATTCTTTAAAGTCTTAATAGTAACACTATTATCTTACACAGCTACACTAGGATTAAAGATTCTTCTGGTTAACCTCAAACACAACCATCTCCATCATCCACACCATGAACCAAAGTGTCAACACCAACGCACTCTTACACAACCTTCTTGACGAGAGGAAGCTCCTAAAGTTTCAGAGTCAAAGTGCTTCTTTGTATTCTAGGAAGTCCCTCTTAAAAGGAATTTCAGTAAAACGTCTTTTCCTTCCTTCCGGATTCTCTTGGGAGTCCAACAACATGTGCAGCTTATTTATAAAAATGAAACAACCAAGACATACGGGCACCTTCAGGTGATGTTTAAGTCCTGCGCCGCACAAAAACCTACTTTGCTTATTGTTACTTCACATGTTTGAGCTTCTCTGTGCAGAAGGATTTATGTGCAGAAGGTTTGACACTAGAAAGCTGAAGAGGGAACGTGACTTTAAATCACACAAGCTGAAGCTTTTTCACAATCACTCCCAGATTGGACCTCCAATATGCAACTGGCTTGAATCTTGGAGCCTCCGCTGCACATTCATCTCGTCTTAGTTAAACCTTTAAAATCAAATATATTCAGAATTGCATGTATTTGGATGGAAAAGGATTGTAAGATAAGTATAAGGATAAGTATGTTTGAACACATCATCACACTGTGACTCCCTAAGTGTTACAATACCACTGTATAAACTCACTTGTTCTATTTAGCGGGTTTATTGTGCAGATTAAATGATTTTCCTCAACTAGTCGTCTAGTTTGAAAAGGTATAAAATAAATGCATAGTTTAAACACACTATGCAGAAGCAAATGCATACTTGGTGAAACTCTAGAACGTATCTTACAGAAAACAAGGTACATTGCTTAATGCTTTTTCTTTTAACATTACATCAGTTACAATGAACAGTAACACATATGTTATCCTTCCTCCGAGAAGCTTTTCTGCTTTATGTTCCACGCAGCTTTGTTCTCTCTTCTGAAAACTTAAATCCCAAAAGTTACAAAGCTGCACCTCAGTCAAAAGAAAATACTGTTCATCTGGTGGTAAAAACCTTCATCGAAAGATGTCTATCAACAGGAGAGTCGCTTTGTACAAAGATTGGGGAACACACGTTTGAAATACTCTAGACAATCAACAGAAACGCAGGCCTGCAGTGGTTTGATCCGGCTGTATGTCACGTTACGTGCAGCGGCACAAGGCAAAGTGCCAAAACCTCCAACTAATCAATGTTAAGGATGTGTAAGTGTCTGTGCTGGACAGTTTGTTTGGAGAGCTTTCCAAATGTCTGGGGCTGCACTAAAACTAATCCTTTCACCTCGCCCCCACGTCCAGCGCTGCTCGCTGGCAATAAAAACCACATGTGCCATTAGTTGTGGGAAAGAAAAAAAATACTTATTATGAACAAACTAATATTTTACACAAAAACAGAAAGCAGTTTTGCTCTTGCACTATATGTAAAAAAAACAGCCAGAGTCTTTTGTCCGCTGGGTTTGAGGTCACAAGCCATCTCCAGCGTGGAGAGGGTTAGGGTTGGTGGGCGGGACTGGCCGCTGCGGCCTCGTCGTTGCTGCTGTCCACCTCCTGCTCCATGGGGCTGTCCTCCTCCAGCTGCTGGCTGGTGTAGTTGGTGATCTCCAGGAAGCCGCTGGGCTCCACCACCACGTTGGACTGGCTGGAGTCCGGGAGGATGGAGTACTGAGGAATCACCTGCATGCGTTAGTCACAGAAGATGTATCACGCTAATGTTTCTGTTCAAGTCAATACACAAACTCAGCGGCCACTTTATTAGCGATCAATGCTAAAACATAATGGAACACCTGACGGGGTCACAAAACTGAGAACCGTTGTATTGTACAGGTGTACATAATAAAGTGGCCACTGAGTGAACATCACAATATGAATGAAGTCGCTGTTCCCCTCGAGTTTAAAGAGAAATGAATACATTTGAGCGTGTTAGCAGTCTGACGTAATATTCAAACTTCACATTATAGACGGTGCTCCAGGTTTGTCTGATTTATTACATTCATTATCTTGTAATAAATCTCTCACCTCAATGACCTCCATGTCTTCTTTGTTCCTCTGTGCTGTGAGGCCCGGCATGCAGCTGAACTGCTGAGACTTTGTGTGGGAAAGATGCATGGAGGCCCCGGAGCTGCTGATGAACTGGCCCGAGTCCAGGGTGCCCGACACGGCCTGGGCTTTCCCCAGAGGGCCGCAGTCGCTGGAGGAGTCCACCACCATGGGCTCTACGCTGGGATCGATCTCCGCCTCCATCATGGAGATCTTCAGAATGTCCGACACCGAGGGCTTGTCTCCCGAGGGCCTGGAGCTAGACTCGGGGATTAGTTTGGCAGTGGCCTCGGCGCTACTGAAGACCGGCGACGAATGGTGGGAGCTGCCGAAGGTGATCTTGGTGACGGTGGCGCTCTGTGTGATGATTGGCTGCTGTGGAAGATATTTGAAAGAGGAGAAAACACAGGAAGTTGAATAATGTCAGTCTTTTGTTTCGTTAACGCTACGTTCTCTAACATCTACGCTTCGTTGTCTTTGGCGGCATCAATGGCGGTAATGGGTGTCACTTTAACACGACTGTAGTCGTAGCTATTGTTCGGCCCTACGTCTTTGTTGTTGTGTCTAACCAGCTGTCAGAACTCAATCACAGCGAAACAAAGAACAGAATAGAGCTGCAGATAATACGACTCTAAATCAACTGCTGCTGCTCATCAGTCTGCGCTCAAGGTAAACATGACAAATGCTTTATTGTATCCAACGAGGAAGGAAGGAAAAACCCTTCACACGCACGTGAGGGATATTTACTGTCAGGTGACTCGAGGAAAGCTCGAGTGACAGAAGTCGGACCAAGATCCTCCACCTCGGGGGATTTCATTTTTGCATTCCACTGAGGCGCTTGAAAGGCGTGACTTCATGTGTCAAACAAACAAACGCCCCGAGTTGTTCATATCTCACACCTGGCAGCTGGCTCACCTGGCTGGAGGCAGTCTTTTCCGTGCCGACGGGGTGGTGCGCCTGCAGGGGAGGAGGGTGGGACATGGGGGTGTGCAGGGGTCTGTGGTGGGATGTGGGTGCTTGCTGGAGCTTCGGGAGCTGCGGCGTCAACAGGGGCTTGGTTGGCATGACCAGGGTCGTGACCTTTGCCCCGGTGACTTGGGCCGGTAAAGTCGGGGGGTCTGTCTTTGGGGCTCTGGGTTAAGGCCTGGGGTTTGGGCTGACTCTGCTCTCGTAGTTTTGGGAGTTTCTTAGTCAGAATGAGAGTTGAGGGGAAGGCAGCGGAGGAAGAGGAAGGCTGGCTGATTTGAGGTTTGCTGTGCAGTTGTGGCGGCGGCTGGGTGGAGGCGGAGCTGTGGCGGCTCTGCTCGGCCTCTGCCTGGCTCGAGGGCGCCGGCTGAGCGGCTGCAGAGAGGCTGGTTTGCTTCGTGGGATCTGTAGCTGGTTGGCTGGAGCGGTAAAACAAACCCGTTTGGGGGTCCAAGGTGTCGCCTTCCAGCTCGCCCACCTCTAACACGCTCTCAGTTTTACCATGGCTGTCAGAGGGCTGAAACAGTCACAGAGAAGAGCACGGAGTCAGACACTCAAAGTTATTGTTGTACAATGTGGGCATTATGTGCAATATGATGGACATAACTGCACTTCAGATGTACGTGTGTGTGTGTGTGTGTGTGTGTGTGTGTGTGTGTATATAGAGTCTTTTAATTTTTATATGTGACACCGTCATTAAAATAAGAACTCGGAGTCGAGACTAGAAATGATCTTAATTAACGTTTCTGTATTGCTCGAGTGAATTAGATGGAACTTTATCAAAAGGTAATAAAATAAAAGGTGAAGTATGAAAAAGGAACATCGTTTATGGGATGCATAAATATGAAGCGTATTACAAAATCACCACAACCCACGTACTCTCTATTGTTGTCATGACATCTACTCAGCAGCTACAAACACACGTTTCTGTCTAAACCAGAGCATCAGACCGAGTGTCCTCACCACGTGCGACGCTGCAGAGGACACGGTGGCAGCCGGTTTGGTTACCACGGTAACATGGCTGATTTTGTAAGGCTTCCCGAGCAGCTGACTGGAGGACATGACCACGCTATCGTCCTCTGAGGCCACGCCCACTCTGCTGCTGACTTTACCTGGAAGAGGAATCAGAGCGTTATACACACACACACACACACACACACACACACACAGACACACACAGACACACACACACACACACACACACACACACACACAGACACACACAGACACACACACACACACACACAGACACACACACACACACACACACCACCTGCTGTGACTGTGCTGGCTTCAGCCTCTGAGGTGGAGGGCCTGGGGGGCTCCGGGCTGGGCTTCTTCTCCTGGGCCAGCTGGATGGGCATGACCATCTGGCTCAGGTCGATGGTGTGCTGTCTGGGTTTGGACTCTCCCTTCTCCTTCACTGCCGGGGGGGGGGGAGGAAAAGTAATGTTTGCATCAGCAGAAGATCAAAACGAGAGCGTCGGCCATTTTGTCGTAATGTAAGTTTATATGACGCTCGACAAAGAACTTGATACACGAGAGTCTCGAGTGTGACACGAGTTACAGCGGGAGGAAAGTAAGTACAAAATAATAAATAAATATATTTTATGGAGGTTAAGAATATTGCAAAGATGAAGTATCATTATTTTAGGTCCATCACAGCATTTTAAGTGTTGGAAGTCACAAGGTGTTTTTAAGATGATAGGGTTCGGGTTGTGAATACCTTCATTAATAAGTGCATCTGTTGAACCGCTCGGGTTTCATTTCATGCACTAAATCACTTTTGGGACTTTACAATCAGGAGAAGAAGAATGTTATTGGAAGTTCTATGATGCAGGTCTCATGTTCAACTACAGGGGTACAAATACTTTCCAACTTCAAATATTTTGTGGGAATTTGTCTCCGTCTCCGTCATCATCATCATCATCATCATCATCATCATCAACCCAGTTCTGCAGGTTTGTAACCCGATGAGCTTCTAGTGAGATCAAAGCCTCGGGCGTAAAACAGAATTACTTTGAATTCTTTTTCATTACCGGCTCAGATACCAGATTTTATCATTTTTTCTTCAGAGCATTTTATTTATTATTTATTGCCTGGATATCAAGAGATATAAAGAGATATAAAGAGATATAAAGAGATATAAAGAGATATCAAGAGATATAAAGAGATTATAAAGAGATATAAAGAGATATCAAGAGATATAAAGAGAATTTCAACAAACCAGTTCAACAAATCAGCATGCGTACGGGTGATTCAGCATGCGTACGGGTGATTCAGCATGCGTACGGGTGATGCAGCATGCGTACAGGTGATTCAGCATGCGTACAGGGGATACAGCATGCGTAAAGGTGATTCAGCATGCGTACAGGTGATGCAGCATGCGTACAGGGGATACAGCATGCGTACAGGTGATGCAGCATGCGTACAGGTGATGCAGCATGCGTACAGGTGATGCAGCATGCGTACAGGTGATGCAGCATGTGTACAGGTGATGCAGCATGCGTACAGGGGATACAGCATGCGTACAGGTGATGCAGCATGCGTACAGGTGATGCAGCATGCGTACAGGTGATGCAGCATGTGTACAGGTGATGCAGCATGCGTACAGGGGATACAGCATGCGTACAGGTGATGCAGCATGCGTACAGGTGATGCAGCATGCGTACAGGGGATACAGCATGCGTACAGGTGATGCAGCATGCGTACAGGTGATGCAGCATGCGTACAGGTGATGCAGCATGTGTACAGGTGATACAGCATGCGTACAGGTGGTACAGGTGATACAGCATGCGTAAAGGTGATTCAGCATGCGTACAGGTGATACAGCATGCGTACAGGTGATGCAGCATGCGTACAGGTGATACAGCATGCGTACAGGTGATGCAGCATGTGTACAGGTGATACAGCATGCGTACAGGGGATACAGCATGCGTACAGGGGATACAGCATGCGTACAGGTGATGCAGCATGTGTACAGGTGATGCAGCATGCGTACAGGTGATGCAGCATGCGTACAGGTGATACAGCATGTGTACAGGTGATACAGCATGTGTACAGGTGATGCAGCATGTGTACAGGTGATACAGCATGTGTACAGGTGATACAGCATGTGTACAGGTGATACAGCATGCGTACAGGTGATACAGCATGTGTACAGGTGATACAGCATGCGTACAGGTGATACAGCATGCGTACAGGTGATACAGCATGTGTACAGGTGATACAGCATGCGTACAGGTGATGCAGCATGCGTACAGGTGATCAGCATGTGTACAGGGGATACAGCCCCCACCCCCCCCTCGCCCATCTTTCCGTGACATAAAGGCTCACCTGTTGTCTGCTGCAGCTCCAGCAGGGCTTTGATGGTGGAAGTGGCAGACTGGGCTTCCCCACCAGACACCTCCTGGTAGATAATAGTGGGGCTGGACTCCACAGATATTTCCTGCTCTGTCCAATCGTGCTCTCTAGAGGACACCAGGTGCACTACAGGCTGAGGCTCTGAAGACGGACGGAACAACGTGGGACACATTTTAATTCCTCATACATTGGCTCGGGGTTATTTTCACATTAGTGTTGCCTCATGTTCATATAGAGACACACCCAGGAGAGTAAAGCAGTAGCAGCTGATTCATTATTCTCTCTGGTCTCTATGAGAGATACTGATATCAAATATCTGGCCGATACTGACTCGTAGATCAGGTATCGGTGATATCTGGGTCACTTCCACACAGTGAAGCATACATCTTATTATTTAAACAATAGTATCTCTCTCTACTCTGTAGACCGGGACTGAAGCGTTGGATCGGTGCATCCCGTCTTTATGCCATGGATAAGGGAAGTATACCTTGAGCGCTGCCGTGGGAGGGCTCGCCAGCTAAGCTGCCCGAGTCGTCCTTTATGGACCCGTCCTGGCCTGGGGTCTGACCGTGCCCCATTTCTGCCGCGCGGGGTCACCTGCTGCAGCGCCTCAGTGACCAGCTGCCTGGTCTGCTCGCTCACCACCGCCGTCTGGAAGACTGGCTTAGGTTTGATGAGAACCTGGAAGGAAACCAAAAGAACATACAGAGTTCTGTAAAGCAGCAGTTCGCAGTTAAACAACATATAAATATATTTAAGACTTCGTGATCGTGGAACGTTTGGTTTGCAGTCATACTCCCACCACTGGCAGAAGCTGCTTCAAACATTAGCAGACTCAAGTACATCTACACTGTGATTATTGTTCTGTACATGATCTTATTCTGTCCTTGTACTCATTCTTATGTTTCTGCTGTGGAGCACTTTGAGCTGCAGGTCTTGTATGAAAGGTGCTCTACAAATAAAGTTATTATGATGATTAACTAACATTTTATAGAGCAGAATCGATGCAGAATGTGTGTATGAGCTGCTCCACAGCCCTGATTCTTCACTATAATCATGTCGGAGTTGGCATGAAGATATTAATACACATTTGTTGATGGTGAATGTTGATAACTGAGTCATATTTCCGTCTGCCTTGTTGCATGTAGCAGGTCATGGATGTAAACAGGTTCCTAACTGGGTCACAAGAAATGTGACCTGATTTTGAGATTGTTGCTGTTTTGGATCTAAGTTGTGGCTTCACTGAAACTTGACAGCAGATCATCAGTGGGGGAGGAGAATACAGTACGGCCTGCACATGTACTGCACAGCTGGCTGACGCACAGACCTCAAGTTCCCCTTGGTGACTAAACACAAAAGTGAACTCAGGCTATGTTTAGACTGAAGTGATGATGTTGAAAGTAGAACATACCGTTTGTGAAAGCACATAAATCATCAGAATCTTTTTGCAGTAATTCAAAAATATGTTTCAGAATATATTCTGTGTTAAATAAATTCCCCAAAAACATTGGGGAAGATCGAGTTAGTCAACTTCTCAGTCGCCGTT